>NW_019723925.1:567665-587560 GCF_002891405.2 Cryptotermes secundus | reverse complement strand
GGTGCAGCGCACACATCATATTTGAATAAACCACCCCCCCCCCCCCCCCCCCCCAGCATATTTTTTCCAGTTTCACAGGTGTTCTGTGTGGTGCCTTCATCAGTGTGGAATGTGTGGTATCTGAGTCAGTATTAATCACAGCAACAGCTGTAGCCATCCTTACTTGCACTTCGAGAAGTTTGCTGCTGTTACATGAGGTGAGCAAGGGAGCCAGGCAATGGGCCTTGATTGACCAGTCCATGCATGCGGGAAGGTTGTGTCAAGGTAGGATCTCACCTCCCTGTGTAAACAATATGGCATCATCTATCTCAACCTCAGTAATATCTTAACCACAAAGAAAAAGGGGTCATAACTCTTCCTCTTTCAGCTTGAGAAGCCCATCGTTTTACTTCATGACTGCTTGTCAGTACTATATGCAGCTGAGACGAAAACTGACATCATGAATGGAAAACCTCCATTACCTGCCAGAAAAATTCACATTGTTTCATATTTACTGCTTTATTCATTTCAAAGATAAGACTATTCAAAACTGTGACCTTATTCAGAAAGATTATAGATATTATAATGTCAACTTTACTTTCAGTACCTGAATGTCATTATTGCAAAGAGAGTTCCGGCACATGAGTCACGGTAGTATAACTGTTACATCTGGTGTAGAGGAAATTCCAGTACAAACAAAGTTTTGTAGATTTCAATACAGGTTTAAGATTTTTAATTTGATTTCTTATGTACAGTCAGCACAGGTGGATTACAATCTTTTTACAAACAAAACCAATTTTATTTTACCAGCCATAGATAATCTAAGATAATCTGAATATAAGCTTTGAGAAAGACTTCTTAAGCAACACTCATATTTTCTATTTGTCTGTTATTCTCATAATTATTGTGATTTCCTGAATACTGGTTATATTAGCCCATTTTTTCAGAAATCTGAATTATATACATCATTTCCAACATGCAGTTGAAAGTTTTCTAGTCATACTTTAAGAAAATAAACCATACCTTAGATGTTCTATGGTCCTGCCATTCATCACACTTGCTTTCATAATGTTTTATTAGTTACAGTGATTTATCTTTGTCTTTTCTTGTAATAGGATCTACTTCATCTCATATATTTCAATCACATTCACTAATATTATGAAAAAGCTAAAGTTCTCCCTATGCTTAATTAATTAAGCACCATGCCATAAACCAAGCTGTAGTGTAGTTGGTCGAGGCACTATGCTACAAGCTGGAAGGTCGCAGGTTCGATTCGCGATGAGGTCATTGGATTTTTCAGTTAAACTAATCCTTCTAGCCACACTATGGCCCTGGGGTTGACTCAGCATCTAACAGAAATGAGTACCAGGAATCTTTCTGGGGGTAAAGGGCGGCTGGCACATAAGGCCGACAACTTCAGCACCATCTGTGAGCCGATCGTCTCATGACCCTATGGGCTTCCACATCCTGTTACAGGGATAGCTTTACAATTTAACCATACCATAAACAGATGGGGGAATGGGGGTATCACTGCACTAGTCTTAACCTTCACACTAGAAGTTGGTGTGTGGTCAACTTCACACCCTGGCTGCTTTACCCCTGGGGAAATGGCCTGCAGTACCAATTGGATAGAAGGCTAGATGGGTCCCAAAGCTGGTTTGGGTGCTTTGGAGAAAAGTTTCTTATCTGGGATGGGTATTCCATTGAAAGTCAACCAATGTTTTGGAGGAAGATTCCACCACCACCTTTAAGGTTAAGGAGTAAGAAAGATTAGAAGCAAGCATGAATTGGGCAGAAAGCAAAGCTCTGAGATGTCAGTTAACTTGCACCAGATTACATTATATTATGTCCCAGAAGATGGAACTCTTCATAAATACCACTGTGAGAACCTCAAATCCTGCACATTATGTGCCACTGTTTGTCTTTTACAAAAATCTTTTGTGTTACTTTGCTATATAAATTTATCCGAAGATTTTTCTTGATACTTGACTGACTTTTAACTTTTGCAGTATTTTTTTTCCAACTGCTTTTTAAAACCAGAAAAATTGTTATAATTGTTACTAATTTAACACCTCGCCCTGCTCTTTCTTTAGAATATTATTCACATTCAAATCAATATATGGGCAGGCAATAACTGAAATGTCATCTGCTTAATTTCAACTTCTCAGTCTTCATTTTAGGAAATCTAGTAACATATGCTTTTGTGCCAATACTCAGATGTGTCAAAGGGAAGGGTACTACTGTAATTAAAAAAAATCAAACTTTCTTCAGAATAAAAAAATATTATTTTAATGTACATTTTCCCTCATCTTTGTTAACAGATTTCTGATATCTTTATTTCATGAACTAGATGCTGGTGCACAGTACCAGTGTGTAGCTACTGCCAGAGAAAAGCCCCAAACATGTGTTTTTCTAAATAATGATTGAATCAAAGGGGTCAGCAAAGTTATTGCATGAGATATACTATTTCTTCCACAATCTTTGCCTTATAACCCCTTATCAGCCTTAACTGGTTGGGGATCATGTATTTTTGGAGATAGGAGCTGAGTTTTTAAATATTATGAGGATTATTCCAAAAGTAACCTCCATTTATTTTAGGCAACTGATGTAGGAGCGGGGAGGACTCATGCATGTGAGATAGTGTCACAACCCATTGCCTTATAAGCTAGCACATAAGTGGTCACCTAGTGTTTGTTCTTGTCTGTACAGAGTGAGTGACGACATGTCCTGCAATTGACAATCCCACCAGCTGCAAAATTCACACTGTTACCCGCTTTATTCATGCTAAAAATGTGAGTGCTGTGGAAATCCATCGTGAATTATGCGTAGGAGTTTATAGCTAGTGTAATGAGTGAAGGAACTAACTGTAAGATAATGGTATAGAATGTCTGTAGTGAGTAATAATCTTGTTCAAAGTGTTGAGCCAAAAAAATTGTGAAAGACAGCACTTCACAATTTCAGAATTTCTATATCAATTTGCACATATTTAATGTACTGTTCTCCAAGAGTTTATGACAGTTAGGCTGGGCAATCACAAATTTTGCACAAGATGGGTCCTGAAAATGCTCACGGATGTGCACCAAACGCAGAGAATGGTTTCGGCTTTTGTAGATTTTTTAGAACAGTACCACAAAGATGGTGATGAGTTTCTCAATCACATCATATGAGTAACAAATGATGAAACCTGGGTTTCATTTGTGAATGCTGAAACCAAGGAGCAATGAAAGCTGTGGATGCACACATTCACCAAACAAGCTGAAAAAGTTTAAACAAACGTCTACCAGAAAGTTGATGGCAACTGGTACAGGAAAGGAGTGTGGACGGTGGAATTCATGCAACAAGGGACCACAGTAATGTCACAAGTGTGTTACAAAACACTAAGAAAACTGCAAAGGGCCATTCAGAACAAAAGACATGGAATGCTGACATCTGGTGTAGTGCTCCTCCACGACATTGTGTGTCCACATACAGCTGCTCAAACTTGAGCACTGCTGGAGCATTTTGACTGGGAGTTGTTTAACCACCCTCTTTACAGCACTTATCTCACTGAGCGACTACCACCTGTTTACCTACCTGAAGAACTGGTTGTAATCACAGTGCTTCAAAAACGAGTTGATGGAAGGTGTGAAAATGTGGCTGAGCTCACAGGCAACAGACTTCTTTGACACAGGCACACAAGAACTTACTCCCTGATACAAGTGCCTCAGTTCTGGCAAAGACTGCATTGAGAAGTAGCTCAAGTATGTATTTTATGTATAAAATACATTTTTTCTCATTGCTCATTTTGTTAACAGCTCACCAGAGGTTACGTTCCTAATAGCCCTATAAATTTCACAGAACTTTTCAAAGTTCCAAGTGAGTTTGAAGTTGGTAAAATGTAAATTTTCACCTGGCTAAACAAGAAAGAGGAATCAGTCATCAGTTCATTCAAGAGGAAAATCCAAAGACAAATTTATGTACCAATAAAAGAGAATGGGATATGGAGAATAAAAGAGTTATACAAATTATATAAGGAGCCGGAGATCTCAGTGACGATAAAGCTTAAAAAGATTTCAATGGGCTGGGCATGTACAGAGAATGGATAAGGAGCGTATCCAAAAGAAAATATTATATAGTACAATAGGCGGTAGAAGACGTGCTGGGAAACCAAGAACTAGATGGATTGATGCGGTGGAAGAAGATGCGAAGAAGTGAATGGGTGCAAGGAACAGGAAGAGAGCAGCGCAGGGCAGAGAGGAATGGAAGGGCTTGATAAGGGAGGCCAAGGCCCGACATCGAGCTGTTGCGCCACAGAAGAAGAAATTTTCATCTGTGTGTGTCATGTTATGAAGACAATGCATTCTAAATCTCAGCATTAGTAAATGGTTAGCTTCACACTCCAGCTTCTTTTAGCCCAGGGGAAAGAGTTCCTGAAACACTTTCAGTAACAGGCTGGGAAGGACTCCAAACATTTCTGGATGTGCGAGTAAAGATAAGAACCGCTTCTGTATCATGGGAGTCAAACCCTGTCATCCAACCTATAGCACGGCTATCCCAGCTCATATCTTGAAATAGAGGACAGTGGAGTGGGTGGGGATCCAAAAGGATCTGGGAAAATGTTGTGTTCTACATAACTCTGTAGGCATTCTTATGTCACTAATACACATACATGTAAAGGGGATCCTGCATTCTTAATTTACATTGTACAGAACTAGTCACAAAGCAGTGTTTCTACTCTGAAATTTGTGAATAGTATCAAGATTATTTCAGAGTTAGTGTTTAATCCCAGGAAACAGATCTCTTCATTTAATGTTAAAAAATATAAAGGTAAAGTTGTCCCTGTGCTTAATTACTTAAGCAGTATGCCATGAAAACATGAGGGAGTGGAGGTATAGGCTCACCATTCTTAACCTTGGCACTAGCTGGATGTGAGTGGTCAGCTTCATGCCCCTGCCACTTTATTCCCTGGGGAAGAGCCCCCAGTACCCACACCCAATCTCACACTACTGGGAACTGAACCTGGGCCATCCAGCCAGTAGCCTATACTGATTGAGCTATATTGACTCCCATTTAAATTTTATCCTTCCATATATATGGCAAGGCCTCCACAGTGATTTCTTTCCTTAAAGATGAGTGTCAGTTGGAAAAAACATTTATACTTCCAAGAGAAATCTGAGTATTATTATTGGTGGTGGTGAGAGATGATGAATATCCAATTGTACATGGCCCCAGCTCACAGGTGGTACTAAACGTAAAGTTGCCCCTGTGCTTAATTAGGAACCATGATATCAATAAGTATGGGGGATATAAAGCCCATCATTCTTAACCTCAGCTGTAGATAGAGGTCAGTGATAAACTTTGTGCCCCTGTGAATATGGGTACTGCAGAGAAGAGAAAAATCTCTTGTCCCTGCCAAGAATCAAACCCCAATTTCTTGGCTGCCCAGCGCACAGCCTAGTCGCAATACTGACTGGTGCTAAGCCAAATTCCTCAAAGGTGCATACAATACAAGGTGAAGATGTCCCTGTGCTTAACCAAACATCATGTTTGAAGCGAATGGGGGAGTGGAAGTATAACTCCACACATTCTTAACCTTGACACTGAATCTGTCAGTGTCAAGTTCTTGCTACTTTGCTCTTAGGGGAAAAAATTCCAAGTATCCATTGGCTGGGTGACCTCGGAGGCAGTCTGGATGCAGTGAAGAAGAGAAAAAAATCTCTTACCTCTACTGGGAATTGAACCACTCTTTATTATTCAGCCTGTAGCCTACGATTTGCACTGTTTGAGTTTCTGTTTATAAAAAATAAATTATATGATAAACTAACATAGGAAGAGTGGATGTGTATGCACACACTGATCCCTCATCATGGAGTCATTCAGTTTTCTAAAAACCTGGTTTCATAATTACATAAGATTACCAGGAAAGATACTTCTCAAATTATTCTGTCTCCATATACTAGCGAAGTCAATAAGTTCATTGAATGGCCACAAAGCACCGTATGGGAATTTACTGCCAACATGTTTCAGCAATGTTTTCGACAGCTATATCAACGTTAGCAGACTTGCATAGCGGCCAACAGCAACTATTTTGAGGGCCAATGTGGCTCTGTGTAAGTGTTTGTGAATACCTTGTAATACGATGCAATAAAACCACATTCCACGAACTTAATGATTCTACCATGTAGAAGCCAGAAGTTGTTCCATAAAGCACATATTTCAACTACCACATGTAAAACAGTACTTCATAAATACATGGAATATGTTGCACCTCTTTTTAATACTATTTTTCCAAATTTATGGTTCACTGTTTTCTGAACATTAAAGGTGAATCTAAAATAATTTGAATTTCTTTACATGGTCAACTTAGTGGGAAACCACTAACAACCACTGCTTCTGAATGAACTGTATAGTTGCAAAAAATGTTACATGGAAAATGTCCAAAAATTATGCAATTTGAACACATAAAAATATATGCATTTGCTATATCAGGATATTCTATGGAGGTTTATAAGTACTGGGGGGGAAAAAGCAGTCTGAGGCAAACCATCATTATTTTTAATATGTATAAGCATATTGACCTACACAGTAATACCAGTAATGTCAAAATTCAATATCAACCTCACACACACAGGAGCAAAGGAAAAGAACTACTAATATAATTATTACTTTGTGTACTTAACTCTGTACAAGCAACAGTACTTTAGTCTCTCTTTATATTGTTGCTTTATTAAAAAATACCATTTAACAATTACTGAATTGTTGGCATTTTTCTTTCATTTCCACTTTTTATTCTTTAATTAGAAAACATGCATCAGTTTCATTGATGCTATATTTTTTTATTTCATACTTGTACATCTGTCCTTCAGTACAAAAATCATTTATCTGTATACATTCAAGGTCGAGTAGTGTATATATTTTTTCCTTTTCCTTCTTTTTCATTTTTTATCAGCATGTCTGTCACTTACTGGGCATAAAACTGGTAACACAGTAAGAGAATGCATTCAGAGTTTCTGACAGTGCTTTTTATTATTTATTCAATTTTTACGTGACTTTAATTTTTATTAAAAAAAACATCAACACTTTTGCAGTCACCCTATGAATTACATTAAATTATTCGACAATGTCTCAAGAGAGACTAACCTCTCAAGTATACACATACCTAATTACCCCCCCCCCACAAAAAAAAAACAACATACAAATTGAACAGCGTTAGTATGTAGTTCCAGTAATCCTGTACAAAAATCACTTGCCTACAGTACTGTACTTCTGAACTTATACCTTAGCTACTGAAAGAAATAACACTGTCCATATCTAATGGGAAAGCGTCTTTATATTACAGCAGCACAAGAACCAATCTAAGGGTGCTATAAACATGAATTCCAATTTAAGACTGACGAGGCATCAGGCTACGAGCGGCTTCACATCCTTCAGTAGACAAGGTATTCATGTGTGGTAAATCTCAAAAATTGCTGAATCGATCTTCAAGGTTGGTTATCTTCATTTCCAAACCAATTCTATTTCTTATAAATAAGAGTTTAGATATGGTGAACATTAAACATGCTTGCAAATATTCAGTCACTACACAACAGGAGCAAAAATTAGAATTGGCTTGAAAGTCAGCTATCAAAGAATTCGCTGAGCACAACATAAGCCAAGTTGATAAAAATATTGATGTTCAAAATCATTCTAACCTAAAAAAAATCAGTAATTCCTATACTAGGAAAGAAATTTTTAATTGGTATTTCTGCATAAGGATTAGGTGAAGTATGGGAAAATGGTCAAAGTATGTTTCATGAAACAGAGCTTATCAACAATTGAATTTAGTTGATGTTTCCTGCGCATGAAAGTAAGTGTTCCGAATAAAACCCAATGACTGATGATCTGCTTTGACTTATGGACGCAACTTAGAGGGTCTCACTTGGATCTGTAAAGAAAAAAATAGTAATATAACGAGTAGGGAAAGGTTCTGTCATGTTCACTCTTTGTTTAATTATCTCAAACCATAAGACTTCCATAAAAAGTCCATGTGGAATAAAATGTCACTTTTCTTTACAACTTTTTCTGCCCCCCAAAAATGTATAAAGTTATTTGAGATAAGCACAGAATTGAATGTCAGTCTTTTTGTATATTAAGAATATTATCTTCTGGGATGTGACACCTTGTAGTCTGGTAGAAGTTTACTGACGTTTTGGTGCAAAGTACTGTTTTCATCCTCAGGACTGAAGAGAAAGCCACACAAAGCAGAAGACTCTACTTCCTGCTTGCATGGTACATGTGTCCTCTGAAACATCAGTAACTGCTATCAGACTACATGATGCCACATCCCAGAAGACAGAACAGAACAGTCACTACTGCAAGAATCTCATATTTTGTAAGCTGTTGATTCTAATCAAAACAGGATATACTGACAAATTTTAGTAGAATGCCCAATACCAAACTTCATGAAAATCTGTCCAGTTCTCGGGTTGTTACATTGGAAACAGAGAAAGATGGCAGAACTGAGAGATGCATTTTTTGCAGCTTTTCATTGCAAACTTGCCCGCAGTGGTAAACATTTACATGCTATAACCCAGCATGTCAGTTGTCAAAGGGAGGTGCATACACCAGTGCATTATCAAGCTAACAAGCCTCTCATGTCACCATTTGTTCTCCAGGACCCAGAGCTTTGGTATGCTGATGGTCTCTTACTAAAAGGGTTCTGTTTTATCCTAAGCTATTGATATACGTGTGGATGTATTTTTGAATACTTTATGTGTAACCTCTGTTTATTCTTATGTAAAAGCTTGAGGTGTAGTGTGCAAGTTTGTGTTTTTTATGACTTATTCCACATCCTACAGTCATTTTTTTCGCTTGAACCACAAAAGGTTTATGTTAAGAGACATCATATACATTCTAAAGATGACATATTACAATATATCCCACTGTGTACCAAAAGCTAAGTGATTCTTTTCTTCATAAGTGAATGTCTTACCTGCCTTTGCAGTAGCCAATCACAATATAAATCGTAGTGTATATTATTACTTGGGAATTTTCTCTTCACGAGGTTTTGCGCCACCAAATATTTTAGATGACTGACTTGTCTCCGCCAATTGGTTGAGAGGGTTGTTTACAGTTCTAGGCTGCAACTGTAACTTTGTCCTTTTACCCACATCTCCTGAAATAATTCAGAGTACATCAGAATATTTAATCTGACAAACAACAAAACTCACTGTACATATTTCTCACGTTCAAGGACTACATTCGTACCTGCAGAAGGTTCCTTAAATTCTTCAGGATGGGGTCTCCTGTCACTACCAGAATCAGGCCTGGATCGGCCCCCATAACCTCCTCGACCACCACGACTCCATTCCCTACCTCCACTTCCACCACCCTCTTCAAAGTGGCCATAGCTACCCCGGTTTCCACGAGAATCTGAAAATCCGCCAGAGCCACCTCCACTTCTTCCACCTCTGTTACTGAAACTACCAGCTCCACCTAAAACCATACATATATAGTTACATAACTAGAGAATGATTCACACAACTCAAGTTGTACAACTCTTGTCAAACACTAACCTCCAAAGTCGTCATAACCTCGATCACCACCTCTTCCTCCCCGGAAGCCACCTTTGCAGACAGTACATGTTAATATTAGCAATGTAGGAATAAGGATATCATACTGTGAAAGTGAGGCTGAATTTTCAACACATACCTCGTGATCGGCCCCTGTCAAAACCACCACCACGATCACTGCGTTTTCCCTCAGCCACATCAATTCTTAGATTGTGGCCGTCAACATTGACAACACCATCAAGTGCTAACGCCTCCTCCAGACTATGGATATCATCAAATTCAACGTAGCAGAAACCTCTGAATTTGTCTGTTTCTCTGTCACGAACCAGGCGTACATTTTTCACCTTAGAAAAAGTATAAAAATTAATTCCTTCCTTGTATTTCTAAACAAAACACAATCACCATTTTTGCTGCAAATGACATGCCAAAATAACATGGGCAAGTAATTAAAGCTTGACTTCTTACGTGATTTTGATCAAATATTTTCTCGACATCTCCTTGTACAACTCTTGCAGGCAGATTTCCGACATATGCTGTGAATGGAGGTTCTGTAGGCAAAGGCTTTCCTTCTCGTTCGCCTACTCCATAATCTCTGTAAGCGAAAGATCCGGTTACAGTTTACACATTTTTGAAACAGAACCAGTCCGTTACTTCTCGACCCTTACCTATACGAATCTCTCACATACACCGCCTCACATTATTAGACTTAACCTCACATTTACAAACAAATTTCAGCCGTTTCTTATAAAAACTAAAGTGAATGAAATATAAAATGCCATGTCCATTAGGTTATATATCAAACTAATAAGCACATAGCACGCATTCACATTAGTTGTTTACTTGCCTATGCTCGCGCTCATTATAACTACCTCGTCCAGCCATGTTGGATGCGACGAAAATGCCAGGAACCTACATGTGATTACTGAAATAAGGCGAATTTCATTTACAGTTTCTATTGTAAATATACTTAGACATGACATGAAATTTTAATGGGAGGTATCATCTCAAATTGCCAACAGTCGATTGTAATGTTGTAAATTTTTAACTGATGAGTGTTGATGATGGGCTACAATGTAGTATCGAGTACGTTTGTCTGGTAAAATGGAGTGTAGTGAGGACCACATGTTAGAACACCCAGCTGTGAAAAAAATGGATTCGACTGTGTTAGACTGTTTTACAGCATTAGCAGATAACAATGAAGAATTGAGGATAGAAGCTGGAGTTAAGCTTTTGGAGCACGTTTATAGCAAGCAGGTACAATTTCAGGTGGGTTATAGTCTAAATGGGATTTTCTAGGTGGTGTTTTGCAAGTTGTATTTAAGCTGTTGCTGTGTGTAATTGATTAAGCACTACACCATGGAGATGTATGGGGGAGTGGCGGTATAGCTCCACTATTCTTGATCCTAGCATTAGATGGAAGTGAGTGGTCAGCTTCATGCCCTGGACCGCTTAATCCTCGGGGAAAGAGCCCATGGTACCCATTGGATATGAGACTGGGTGGATTC
Source organism: Cryptotermes secundus (assembly GCF_002891405.2). Taxonomy (NCBI): domain Eukaryota; kingdom Metazoa; phylum Arthropoda; class Insecta; order Blattodea; family Kalotermitidae; genus Cryptotermes; species Cryptotermes secundus. The sequence continues at coordinate 576,546 of NW_019723925.1, read as the reverse complement.
TAGAACACTTCTTGACCGCCTGGACGCTGTGGAATTGAGACAAATCACTTTCCCCTGCATGATATTGAACGCCGGCTGTCCAGCCTTTAGCCTATCAATATACTTACTGTGCTATCCTGGCCCGTAAGTTTTCTCTTAGAAAATATAGTTGTACTAATGAAGGGAATTGTATTTTATAGGATGAAGGCATATGCCCTGAATTGCAATATGCGTTGAATCGTTTGGTGCGTGGCGTTGCATCTTCCCGAATTTCTGCAAGGAAGGGATTCTACACTGCTCTTGTTGGCTTATTGTCAACATTTTCATTTTTGACTGTGAAAATGGTTTTAACGGCAGTAAAGAAGGAACTTCATTCTGCTAACAGTTCCAAAAGTGTAAGTTTCTCTTCTGTAAGTGGCAGAGTATTCTATATAGGTGCAAAGGAATTGTCTTATAATCTAGAAATTCCTCACGTTTTTTGGGAGAACAAGGTTCATTACAGTGTTCACAAAGCCCGTCACTGATCCTTGTCCTGAGTCATATGAGTCCAGTCGACCCTCTTACACTTTTTTCAATTGCATTTTAATATTTTGCTTCCATATTTGTCTAGGCATTTGAGTGGTTTCATGTCTTTACAATTTCCAACAAAAGAAAAGTTATATGCCCTTTTAATCAGCATGCTATAAACACTGACTGTCTCATCCATTTTGATTCAATCACCCTAATATGATCATACTTACAGATCATTTACGGATGAATTTTATTGGAAAGTGTTAATGAATCCACGCTTTTATTGTGTGCAGGAAGAAGCTGACATTTACACAGGACATATCTTGATATATGGAGCCTTGATCAGATCAGGATTATTGTTCAAAGGTACTGCTGAAGAACAAACTGAAATTTTCAACAGCACTATTGAATCTGGGTCTAAGAGAAGTTATCTTGTGCTACCATCACATACTTTTCTGATAACGCTATTTAATAAGGTAATTATATTTTAGGCTTTCAGATTTCAGTTGAAAGAGAAAAATAGTTACAGTATTATAGCACAACAAACTATGTCTTCCATGATATCATTTAAGCTAGTATTAAAAGATTTTTCTCATATCTTACTACTATGCCATAGAAGAATTTACTTTTATTGTAAACAGTGAAGCATTTAAACTTATTAAGAGTATATTCCTTTGACAAAATTATTTTGTTCCATGTTTCATAACGTACTTATAATTTGACCATAAATAACTAATGTTATGGTCACTTCTACGTGAATCGAATGATAAGTAAGAATCAATGTTCAATCTATCCCTGCTTTATTAAGGCTAACGTTTGATACACAAAGGCGTTTTATATATATTCACACACACACAACCATGGTAACACATAACAATAGAGAGATTCTGTTTTTACACACATAACCATAATAACACATAACACTAGAGAAATTAGGAGCAGCCCATGTAGTGCCGTCTGTTATTGAAAATTGTTTACTATGACGTTGCCAACTCTAGCATAATATTTTAACATTAGAGAGTTGCCAACATAACAATAATTGTATGTGAAGGTAAAGAGTAGAGTGGGGGTACAGTAGATCATTTAAGGTCGCAGTGCTGGGGCCAGTTTTTATGGCCCACCCCTTACATACATAAATACATAGTGGGGGTACATGATATCATAGTTGGTTGAGGCACTACGTTACAAACTGGAAGGTCAAGGGTTAGATTGCCAGTGGGGTCATTGGATTTTTCAGTTGACCTAATTCTTCCAGTTGCACAATGGCCCTGGGGTCGGCTCAGCCTCTAACAGAAATGGGTGCCCGGAATATTCCTGGGGGTAAAGGGTGGCTGACCCATAAGGCTGACAGCCTCACCTCTGTCTGTGAATCAAATGTCTAGAAAATGTGGGAGCCTCAACGTCTCAGCACTAGGGTTCTCCATGGCCAGTTACAGGGATAGTTTTACATTTTTGTTTTAACTGTGAAGTTGTCCCAGTGCTTAACTAAGCACCACACTAGAAGACGTATGAGTGAGTGGAGGTATAGCTTAATGCATTCTTAACCTCTCTGCTATCTGCTGGTTGGACTTCTATTAGCTCTTTGAACACCATACACTAATTATATTGGCTCAGCATATCTACATTACAATTTCCAGAGCCAGAGAGAGCAGGTCATTGTTAATCACTTAGTAGAACACTTCTGTCAATAGGCATGAAATTTTATATACTGGTGCTTAGAGGAAAGAACAGACATTCGTATATTCTGCATGTATTGTCATTTGAAGGTAATTTGCAGAAGGATTGTGGATTCTTGTGTACAGTGTTTACTGCTAAGTAGTTGTGGCATCTTTGAGAGGTAGTCTTATGGTAGGGCTTGGCAATCAAAGGGTTAATGTATGTACAGGATCTTCAGCTTAGTTCTGAAAGAAACCATGGAATGTAAATAAATTCTAATTTCAGATTGAAGAACAGTCATTTCAAGACTACATTTGGCCTGTTCTGAAAGACAGAATTAAACCTTTGCCTGAACTTTCTCTGGAAATGTTTCACTTTGTGCTCTTGGCTCGCAGTCTGTATCCACATGTCGTGAAGAAGAAATTTTTACTAAGCCATATAGGTACCACTGAAGTAATTCATGAAGATTCTATACAAAGTTGTGCAAAACTTTTAATGGTAAGTGAAGTATTGCTTTTATCAAATGGAACAAGCAAACTGTTTGCATTTGGGGTTTTACCCCTGTCTCTTAATTCCAACTTCCCAATTGACTTTCAGTGTCATGTGTTGAAAGTAAAATCTAAATGGCAATAGTTCCAAACAGATGGTCTCATGGTAATGCTCAAGACTTGTATTTTGTGGGGCCCTGAGTTTGAATCTTGGCTGGGACACTGGCTATCCTGACTTGAGGTTCATGGTTTATCACAATGCTTCATGTGGAGTAACCGGTACTCCCCCCCCCGCTGAAGTGTCCACACTTCTGCACTCTCCGAATACAGTTTTCAACACAACACTGTTGCTCCTTAAAAAATGTCAGTCCAGCCTTTAGAAGCTTGAGTGCCCAACCTTATAGCAAAGTGTAGAACCTTTTCTCTCAGCATTGTATCACTGATTGTTACGCTGCCTTTAGTTCGTTTAACCCATACTGCCAACAGACTCTCCAATTCTTGAAGTGGTGACTGTTCTAGGCTCTTTTCTTTGACCAGGTAACCCGCCACATTATGCATAACACTTTTCAGTGACTTTCCTGTTTTTAACAGTAGTGTTAAGTGTGTATGGCACAGTTCATAATGTGGCAGACAGTCCAACACGTGTTTCCTTATTAGCATCCAATTTGGCTAAAATGTCCAGTTTTTATTTTGAACAGAGAACATTTGCCTCTTCTTTGGTCCACTCATCATAATTAAAAGTGATTCACAACCAGAAATTAAAATAAAACTGTCTGGTGGTTTAATATGCAATACTTTCATGAAACAACATTAATGCAGTTACTTAATAAGTGAGCGGAACTTCCTCTCATTTATACTGAATTGTAAATGGAAAATAAAATAAAACTCTTTTACCGTTTCAGTTTGTAGTAGATTAAAAAAATAGCACTAACATAGCAATTGAATAAGCATGTGGAACTTGCAGTTACTTTCAACTTGCTTCATAAGTCATTCGTCACTGCACAGGTTTGGCAATGGTAGGACGCATGACTCTGCTCTGCATACATGAAGACAATAGAGGAGATGGGAAGTTATAACCAAGATCAATTTTATTGCCTGATTTACAATTGAAATCACTTAAAATGACAGCAGCAGGCCAGTTTATGCTCAGTTTGAACAACTAATCAAGGAATTGGATAGAAATTAAAAATGTATCATCATCATCATCATCATCATCAGTAATCTGTCAGACAACAGGTCCACAGTCTCTTCCAAAACAATTCCTCCACTTAATGCGATCTAGAACTTTCTCCTTCAAATGACAGTATCCTCTTCTGTCCCCAAGGTCATCCAGCATCTTCTTACGTCTTCTTCCTCGTCTTCTTGTCACTTCTATCCGCCCCTCTATCTTTCCTTCAATAACTTCTTTTAGAAGGCAGTTTCTGCGTAAAACATGACCAATCCAATTAGCCTTCAATTTTCTTATTTCATGTAGGATATTCCTCTGCTCACTGACTCTAATTAACACTTCTTCATTTCTCACATAATTGGTCCAGCTGATCTTTTCCATCCTTCTCCAACACCACATTTCGAAACTTTCCAGATGTTTCTGATCTACTGCCCTAAGTGTCCATGTTTCAGCCCCATACAGAGCTATGCTCCAAATGTAGCATTTCACTAGTTTCTTCCTCAAATTTAAGTCCAATTTGCTGGTTAAAAGATTATAAATGAAAATTTAATATTGCTTTGGTGAGACCAATAAAAACATGCAAGTAAAACATAGATTCAAGGAACATAAAATTCTGTTTTCACTGTATAATGATTGTGACACGTGAAATGTTCTGAATGACAGTTCATATTTCAGATTTAATTTAACAAATTATGCAAAATTAATGCTTTTTATACAAGGTTTGATTTAAACCAATTAGTTCATTTGACACGATTCCACTAAGGTATGAATTCTGATTCACTTTATGTTTTTGTTTCAGACTGTTAGGAACTTTTCTGATTTATATCATCCAGTCCATGAAGAATTTTGTAAGCAACTGTCACAGTCAGCATTGGTGTCATTATTTTGGGAACTGGGCATTGAAGAGCATCTTGAGAAGCCAAGTGAAAGCAAGAAGTATATAGCAGTGGAAATGTTCTACTATGTCTTGAAGCACATTGAAGATAAATTACAGGTGTGTCTCTGGAAGCATTTAGGGCATAAATAGTTAGAAGTCCTTCGAGTATATCTAGCTTAGTAGGGCTATGTAGAAGTTTTACATCTGCATGTTTCAGCCATTAACTTTATATATGTTCTTTAAAGACAGGTTTGTAATATATCATGAATGGGCCACCTCTGTGGTCTAGTGGCCAGAGTTCCTGGCTACAGATCCAGAGGTCAAGGGTTCGATTTCTGATGCTACCAGATTTTCAGAGAAAATAGTGGGTTATGGAACGGGATCCACTCGGCCTCGTGAGGCTAATTGAGGCGCTGTTTCAAGGAAATAGCAGCTCTGGTCTAGAACACTGAGATTAACAGCCATGGGGATCCATTGCACTGACCAGTGATGCCCTCTATCTGAAAAAGTTGGCACCAACTTCACTGACAAGTGGCAGTATCTTGATCGGTATAGTTCGCCATCATTCGAGCCATTAACCAGGAAATGTTTGGTGACACTGAAAACACCAGACTGTGTACTCTAGTGATTTGTAAAGTGTAGATATCAGCAAAAGTGTTATAGTTATTTGTAGTTATGACATATAAGTGGTCAATAAATGCAGTTATCCAAAACCCCATCTATAGTCACACACATACCGCATGTGACAATATTGTACAATATTTCCCTCCTAACTGAATCATAGGCTTTTTTGAAGTCTACGGATAGCTGATGTAATGTCTCATTGTACTCCCATTTTTTCTTCAGTATCTGACAAACACAAAAAATCTGAACAGAAGTATATATGGTATTTTTTTTTGAAAATCACATTTTACTGCATTTGTTCAAAGGCAGACATTTTTTGAGTGAAATGAATCTGTGCATTTTATAGCAACACACATTTTCCTGAATAGTCATATGACTACAGTATCAGCTGTTCAGAGAAACTGTATCAGGGAGTGGATTTATTCTCCATGTCTTTTGAGATATAGCACTGAATATGCCATGTTATGCGCTGTGCAATTACATGTACTGCAAGTTTATTTTCTGCATAGGTGCCAAGTATGTTAACACCAAGGTTCCTGGATGTAATAGTGAGAAGTCTGGAAAAATTAGCAAAGAAACTAGTGGCCAAAACAGACCGTGTTTGTGCGAGGACTTATGAGGTATTTGTATCATACATGCCAACAGTTCTAAAGGACAAGGAAGTTAGAAACAAGACCATTGTAACAATAATAAAAAGACTAACCTTTGGCACTGGGGGTGAATTCATGTTTGACAGAGTAACAGGTAAGTTGTGCATATGATTAATTTTTTTTCAACAATTTTAAGAACTGTTTCCTTCTGTGTTGTGTTTTATATGAAGGTGTAAATGTACAAATAACAGTTTGATATTTAGTCTTAGCTATTAGTTTATTGTTTTAAAATATTTTGCTGTTAAACATAATAGGTAGATTCATACTGTATTTACTCTGACATTTTATATATCTACATTTAGATGAGAAATTCTATGAAAATAATTAAATACCGTATTTTTGCCTATGACAGAATAATGACCAACACATCTTATCTACATGTGTCTTCTTCTGTATCAACGTATAATATTGTCATGTGTATGAATTGTGACTATAGATGAGTTTTGGATTGATGACTGGATATATTCTTTCAGTTGTGACTAATTTATTGTGAATACACAAATTACCTTACATGCTTCAGCCTGTCTTGGCCATTATCAGAAGTATCATTAACATTAATTGGATATATACTATACATATTTGAAACACACATTTCTATATAAGGATCTAATATCTTAAAATTATAGTCAAAGATAAAACTTTTTAGTTTATTGAAAATTAATTACTTAAAGACATCAGAATATTGTACAATACTTCCCGCCTGACTGCATAACAGGTTTTCTTGAAGTCTACGAATAGCTGATGTACTGTCTCATTGTACTCCAATTTTTCTCCAGTATCTGATGACTGCAAAAGATCTGATCTGTTATGTCATAAACCCATACTGATGACCTCCAATAGGTTCACCTATATATGGACTTAACCTTGACACCAGAATATTGGATAGCGGTGATATCCCATGATAATTACTACACTCAGTTTTATTACCCTTCTTGTGAGCTGGTACAATAATAGACTTGTGGGATGTCATTATATGAAGAGACAACTTCTTATTGAAGTGTTCTATAATATTTATTACAGTTGCACAATATACACGGACGAACTTGATTTTGAAGAATTGAAGAATAATAACGAACTCCTTGAACTCCTTGAACACTGAACTAGGATTGTAGAACTGCAGAAATCTAGAACTGTGTTCAAGGATTTCGTTATTGTTATTATTATTATTCTTCAAACTCAAGTTCATCCATGTATACTGTGCAACTGTAATAAATAATATAATTTTGACAATAAGATTTTTGGATGTGGCAAAGTTTAGTACTCCATTATCATTACTAATTTCATGTATACTCCCATTTCCAATTGTTGGTTTGAAAATGTGTTTCCTACCTACTTTGGCACGGAAATCTCTGAACAAAGTTTTCTTGTGGTATTGAGGGAATTTATCGAATACATGTTCTAGTTCTTCATAGAACCTGTTCTTCATATCATTAGTTTTATCTTCTGTTGGGGCATAAACATTCAGAATGATATCAAACCAGCAACCTCATAGTATTATGTATGATATCCTATCACTAAACAACTGTACCCTTTTTTTTTTTCCTTTCATTTCATGCATCCTTTTGTGTTATAATATACAATTTCTTTATTAAAACCGTCACAACACAACTATATTGAGGTCAGTGCCAAATTTGGCTACAAAATGGACAATACTTTGTAAGATGAGGCACCAACTAAATATCTTCAATACCAAAATCAATTGTTAATTATAACAAAATTTAATACAATTGCTCTCATATCATTTTCAGATTAACATTAATATTACTACATCTACATCATGAGACTCCAAAACAGTTTATTATATATACACAAAATACAGAATCCTCCAATTTTGTCCATGGGAACACAACAAAATTGCAAAAACCAACAACTGACTCAATGATGAAAAGCAGCACCTGAAGAATTTTAATCTTGTTTTATACTATAACATTCGTTTTATATAGTCTAATTTATTGTACTTTTATGCCAAGTATTTTAATTAATTGTATCCAATTTTACTAGTAATGCAGTTCAGTGGTGTATATATTGTGACATGCTGAGCTATGAGCCCTCCCCCACCCCCCGCCAGCCGTGATGCGCCGAGTGAAGCCGAAGCGAGCCGATGTTAGCCGAGTCCTAGGATCCTGGTCGCTAGGCAACGCGAGTCAACAGCGGTGACGTCACCAAGTAGTAACAGCGGTTACTTCCGCTAGCGGTTTTCATTATGGTCCGATCAAGGTTACATGGGGAGCAGCGAAGGCTATTCACAGTCAGTTGTACTGAGTCAGTCAGCGAGTCCTGGACCTATCGTCGAGTTAGCCAGCAACTAGTCAGTTGTATTCCGGCATTTGGAGTGTACTAATTGTGATACTGCAGATAGCAGTAACCATAAATCTGTAATTTGGGTGATTGTAAGTGCGAATGTGAAATAAAATTCGCTACATCGAATACATCGAGAATTTATTTGTCGCGATATACCCCGCGATACGCGACAACTGGTGTCAGAAGTGGGATCTGGACTTGCACACGTGATCAACGAGATTCGTACTCAAAACACATGAGAATTTGGTGTCAGAATTTTTCGAGCTTAAATACGCCTCAAAGAATAATTAAACGTACGACTGCTTCGACTATTCTACTGCTTCAAAATGGAGAAACAAGATATGCAACGAATAATGGAAATGCTGGCTAGAATGGAAGCCAACCAAGTGAAAGCAGACGCCGACCGAGTGCGGATGGAAGACAGAATGGAAGCCAACCGAAAAAAGGACAAGGAAGAAATGAAGGCCGATAGAAGGAAAGACAGAGAAGATTTCCTGGCAAAATTAGAAGTCATCCAAGAAAAAGGAAATATCGTGCTGACAAAATTAGACGCCGACTTCAATGCCTGGCAGGAAGAGACGTTGGCCTGCCCAGTGGACACGATACCTGCGTCGGCACAACAAGAAGA
>NW_019723925.1:527317-566597 GCF_002891405.2 Cryptotermes secundus | reverse complement strand
TTAATATTACTACATCTACATCATGAGCCTCCAAAACAGTTTATTATATATACACAAAATATAGAATCCTCCAATTTTTCTGTGGGAACACAACAAAATCGCAAAAACCAACAACTGACTCGATGATGAAAAGCAGCACCTGAAGAATTTTAATCTTGTTTTATACTATAACATTTGTTTTATATAGTATTTATTGTACTTTTACGCCAAGTATTTTAATTAATTGTATCCAATTTTACTAGTACTGCAGTTCAGTGGTGTATATATGTTCGCCATGTATTTGCCTGATGATGGCTTTTGGTAGCTGAAACATGTAGACAAAGCAGAGCCAGACTTGGCACTGACCTTAATATAGTTGTGTTATGATGGATTTAATAAATGTTCATCTATATTAACATTTTATTCTTAATATTACTGGATTTCTGGACTTTTACCATGGAGTAGTATTATGAACAGAAAATATTGGTGGGGTGACTAGCTCTTTCTAATGGGCCCACCTGAGTAGGTGCCTTCCCACCTTTCCAGCTGAGGACAGAAATAGATTGGGTATTCAAGATGTTATGTTTTGCTTCCTCTGCTGTATGACAGACAAATTCTAGGTACCGAGTAATCCTAAATGTAATACATCATCATAGTCTTTTAGACTTAATATCTTACTGTTCGCAGGGACGAGAGTTGTACAGAATCTGTTGGGTATGTTGAAGGCACGTGGTGTAAAGAAAGTTGCAGTCCTGTTCAGAGATGTGATATCAGGAACCAGTGGTAGAAATGGTGGTTTAGGTGGGGAGCCCCCAAGACCATGGAATAACAAGGAACGAATGTATGCTACAGACCTGTTTGCAAGGTAAGATTACTCTCATCTTGAATTAATATTTCAGGGCACATTAAATGTGGTCACCCACTAGCTTTTGAGTGCAAAATTAAGTTTGTTACGTATGTAACATCATGATACATTTGTTTATAACAAATACACATTCTTTCCTGTTATATGCCTTTGGCCTCATAAATCATTCTCTCCATCTTTAAGCTATTCACTTTGGAACTTACTTTGAAATGAATGTGTTTCTCTTGAATATAACTGAAAGCATTTTATGCAGTATGAGATGAGAAGTAATACAAGGACATTTCTTGTAAATCATAGATGCAAGTATTTGAAGAAAAATATGCACAGGAACTTCATTCCAGAACTTTTTAGGTGTGCATGTTTTATGTTCAGTTGAAGTGAAGACTCCTCATCCTCATATAAGTATGTGGTCGTTCCGAAATATACAGGATTTTGGGTCTGCCAGCTGTGATAGGAGATGTTGAATGGAAGACAGAACAAGTACAATTCTTGCTTCATAAGGGTTTCTTCTACCTGCAGTCCAAGGAGCAGGACCCACCTGTTGGTGGCTTATTGGCAGGTATGCAGCATGCTTCCATCAATGAAGAAGTAACAATTTGAACTTCACTCCTTCAGTGCTAGGTACAAGTTAAACTGCTTATCTTGCCCACAAATAGCTTCAACATTATCTGTGACATCATCATTGAAATATCTGCTTCAACATATAGCTAACAGTTTTAAATTTTTCAGAAACTAAAATTAAAGCTATAATGAAAATACATACAGTATATAGATAACAGGGTGAAAGGCTTAATTATCTTTTCATTATGTAAACACAGAAGTGATATATGATTTTATGTAATAACTTCAACTGAATGAACATTGATGTTATGTAGTCTTGTAGATATTTACCAGATTTTACGGTGCTAAATCCCAAAAGACAGCAGTCTTCATAGTCACTACTGAAGGGAACCCAGATTTCAAGTGAAATTCTTCAAGAGTTCATGATTTGTGATGTATTAAATCAAATATTGACTCTAATGGTAAAAACAGGCATTCCTCTTGTATATGAATACTGGGCCTTCATCAGTTTTAATTTCTTGAATCCTTCAAAGGTTGTTACTATTCTTCTCTTATTAAATTGCCTAATTTTCATTAGATTCATTGCAGCAAAGTTTCTTCCGAGTCCTTAATCAACGTCTACCCAAGATGGAAGATGTCCGAAGACTACTCAGCACATTGGTGCATAATGTAGACAAAATGATATCAGGAGGAGAATTCTTACTGAGGTAGAATATCACATTTAACATTTACTGTATTACCTTTATGGAAAGTCCCACAACCACAACCAAATTGAGAGTATTTTGATAGATAGGAGATGGCATTCAAGTATACTTGATACAGGGCAGCTAATTGTGATACCACTATCTGGTTGTGGCAAAAGTTAAGGAGGTAAAAGGCTGTGAGTAAACTACCAATGCACAGGGTTCATATGGAGAGGTTAAATCTCAAGAAATTAAATGAGGCAGAGGGTAAAGAGCAATATCATGTTGAAATCTCAGATAGGTTTGCAGCTTGAGAAAACATGAGCCCATGTGCAGCCAAAACATGTTCCAAATTAGAAGAACATATGATATAAATTCAAGACATTCTAAAGTATTTAATAATCAATTTTAGTATAAACAATATAAAAGGTTTTTTGAAATATGACCATGACTGATTTGTGTGTAAGCAAAGCACACTGCACATCAGCTGTGCGATCTTGAGAGAGTGAAGTCACAACCTCCACCCTCCCTCCTGTTCGGGTTAGAACCTGTTCAGTCCTGTCTGTGAGTTGCTAGAGTGATGAGCGAACAGAAGGTACCGTGGAGCGTGGAACAACGCATTGTGATCAAATTCATCGTTGGACAAAATGTCCCGTCCGCTGAAATTCACCGTAGACTCCAACAACAGTATGAGGAAGAGTGTCTCTGATGGACCCGTGTGTTTGAGTGGTGTTAGTGCTTCAGAGAGGGCAGAGAGCATGTGGAGAATGAACCGCATGATTGTTGGCCGCGAACATCCGTCACCGAGCCAAACATTGATTGTGCAGACGCACTTATTCATGAGAATAGGCACATCACTATCAAGGAACTTGGAGCAGTGCTGTCCATCAGTGTTGGTAGTGTAGAAGACATCGTGAAATACCACCTGCACTATCGCAAGGTGAATGCACGGTGGGTACCATGCACTTTGACAGACGTGAACAAAATGGTGCGCTTGCAAGCCNAGAAGAACATATGATATAAATTCAAGACATTCTAAAGTATTTAATAATCAATTTTAGTATAAACAATATAAAAGGTTTTTTGAAATATGACCATGACTGATTTGTGTGTAAGCAAAGCACACTGCACATCAGCTGTGCGATCTTGAGAGAGTGAAGTCACAACCTCCACCCTCCCTCCTGTTCGGGTTAGAACCTGTTCAGTCCTGTCTGTGAGTTGCTAGAGTGATGAGCGAACAGAAGGTACCGTGGAGCGTGGAACAACGCATTGTGATCAAATTCATCGTTGGACAAAATGTCCCGTCCGCTGAAATTCACCGTAGACTCCAACAACAGTATGAGGAAGAGTGTCTCTGATGGACCCGTGTGTTTGAGTGGTGTTAGTGCTTCAGAGAGGGCAGAGAGCATGTGGAGAATGAACCGCATGATTGTTGGCCGCGAACATCCGTCACCGAGCCAAACATTGATTGTGCAGACGCACTTATTCATGAGAATAGGCACATCACTATCAAGGAACTTGGAGCAGTGCTGTCCATCAGTGTTGGTAGTGTAGAAGACATCGTGAAATACCACCTGCACTATCGCAAGGTGAATGCACGGTGGGTACCATGCACTTTGACAGACGTGAACAAAATGGTGCGCTTGCAAGCCTCCAGTCGTCTCCTACAGCAGTTTGAAGACGAAGGTGATGCATTTTTGACGTCTATAGTGACCACCAGTGAAAGATGGGTGCACTACTTCATTCCCAAGTCCCAGCAGTCATCACACGAGTGGCAGCATACCAGTTCTCCCAAACCCAAGAGAGCGCTGAGGAACCGTTCAACAGGAAAAGTGATGGCAACGTTCTTCTGGGACTGTCAGAGGGTTATCCATGTAGATTTTCTGACAGATGCCAGAACAGTCAATGCAGCTTATTACTCAGACCTCCTGGCAACAGACCTGAAGGGAAACATCTGATCCAAGCGGAAGACAGGTGGAAAGCAGGTGGCCTTCCTTCAAGAACCCTCGACCTTCTGACTTGTAACCTAGTGCCTCAATCAACTACACTACCGCTTGCCCCTTATCCTACATATAGAGGTAGTTTATATTTATAAGGCCTATTCAGTCGTAGTTAATTGAATGGAACAAATTAGTGTTTGTCACATTGACCCAACTTTATGTCTGCTCTGTTGATGGAAACAGTAATGTACTTTCTTAATGCTCTACCATGATACCGTTCTGATGAGAAGGGTGTGTTGAAGATTACTGCCTTTTGGGATGACACCAAGTAGTCTAGTAGATTGTTACCGTGTTTTTTAAGGAACAAGCAACCTTCCTGAGGATAGAAGAGTGGGCCAAGAAAGGTGAACAGTAGTACAGATGGGCAATTAGAACTAAGACCCTGGGTGAAGTGAAACGAGCGAGGAGAACCCTGGTACTGGTCCACTCTCTTCCTATATCTATACTACCCTTCTCTCGTGTTCGTCTTACCCTTCTGCCCTGAAGGTGGCAGTAGCTGCTTGCTCCAAAGCTTCATTATACACGGTGTCACATCTCAGAACTCAGTACTCTTCGTAGTTACTGCTCTGAGACCCTGAAATCTCATATTCATTTCCTGTTTATAATGCTCTCAAATGGGAGTTGATGCACATTTATATTTGGAAATGTATGTATTATTAGGCAACCATTAACACGGGAGGTTCTTGATACCTGGCAGAAGTTAATTGCAACTTCCAATCGACTGGAGCGAGAGATTGAGGCTGGCAGAAGAGTGATGTTGGCCCGTGTATTTCACACCATGTTCTTGTATATGGGCCTCCAGTTACTGACGGACCCCAAAATGGCACAGGATGCCCTAGAGGTCTGTTACAACACAATTATCAGTAATGCTTATTGTATGTTTAATATAACTCGTAGTGTATGGCATTAATTTATTTGTTTTAAACCTTTGATAATAATGATACCATCTCTTGGCCTTGTTCCTTTGTGCCCTATGTAAATGGTGTATTGGCCTTGCAAACCATTTAAATGATCTCTGAGGTAAGACTGTCAGGAAACTACCAGTAAGTCACAATTGTGTCGGTTGCTGTTTGACCTCTCACTGGTACCCATAAACAAGGTTCATTACATGAATACAAACGGTCAGTGATTCTGCCATGCTGCACATAAACTAAAAGCAAATTTACTCTTTCATTCATTCTGTCAAGTGTTTTGTCAGACTGAGGTAAAATAAACTATTTAAATTGCACACACACACACGCGTATTTTTTAGTAGAATTTGACAAGGAATGACACTCCATTGTTAATTACACATATCTACTTTAATCTAGAAAGGAAGAAGAATAAGTATATAGTATATACATCTACATACAACAGAAAATAACTGTGATGTGCCTAATTGTGCAGCAGTTGTTACTTAAGCCAGTTATTTCTTTGTATGTGCATGTTCTAATTAATAAGAATGGATTACTAGTACATGTATATGCAGTACTTACACAGCCAAATGCATTTTGCACATGGATTTCAAGACAAAGAAAAATTATTTAATACAAAGTACATGGGAATCTGAAATTACCCAAGGAGCTACCTCAAGTACAGAAAGGACATGTAGCACTGATGTGTTGGTTTCATTTGCTCCTCCATACATCCTCTCGGGGTCAACAAGTTGATGTGTGAACTTCAAGGTCTTGGACCAAACAGCAGCAACACATAAATACTTTATATACCTGAATGTAAGACATTTGTGCATCTAAGACAGCCCCCCCACCCAAGAAACATATTAGCACATAAAGTGTGATTTTTCATTTTGTACAATTATTACAAACACATGTTTCCAAGGTGATGTAGATTTAAACACATGATTAAAATGTGTTGTAGATTTGAACAGATGTTATCGTAATGTCCCTTCATGTGGAATTACGTCTTTGGTTCATAACTGTGATGGTTCTTCAGAGAAACCCATCATAGCCCTACACTTTGAAACATATTTTTATCTGTCTTTATCACTCCCTTGCTAGACTGGTAGCACTTTAAGGTACTAATGTCAGTGTTTATTGTGTATTAGAAGTGCTGGCTCACCAAAAGAACATATTTAAAAACACCACTGTGTCTTTCACATTTAAATTCAAGAAAATTCTTCATTTTTTAACTTTGAAAATGGGGTGAAAACCCATAATTTTCCATTTGTTAAATGTAAAACTAAATCAAGCTACAGATTTAATGTTGGGGCCACATTTTCACCCACTAAATCTGAGTAACACACTAAAGCAAATGTCGTTAATTCAAAGAAGAACATTGATTATTTATATGGAGCTTTGGCTGGGAAGACAAAATTGATCATCAAATGCGGGAGACTCTTAGATCAGCAAACATTAAATAAACATTTTATTATATAAACAGAATGCATATAAATTGTTTCTCTGTGTAATAGAATATTATTATTTATTTAGCTTATTTTATTGTGCTTCCTTGCTAGGAGTTACATGGTTGTTACAAAAGAGTGGAATCAGAACAGGAGGAAAATAAGAAAAATAAAACAAAGGCCCAATCAGATGGGAAAGAGGAAGTGGAACCTGTGTGGATTGAAGTGGCAGTGGATTTGATCTTGTCACTGTTATCACAAAACTCCAGTATACCAAAGAACATGCTGGACATGTTCTTCTTTCATCTCTGCCCGCACCTCACAGGACCTGCATTAGGCCAGATTACAAAGGTATGAACACCAGATAAATGCATTTAAATTTTATGAATTTACCCTCTTAAGGAACCAGGATGGCTTGCTTACTCAGTATGGTGGCCAGGTCATGGGTTTGACTGTCAGGGTTTAATTCCCAACAGAGATAAGAATTTTTCTCTTTGCCACTGGCTCTACATGGGGGCGCTCAGTAGCGTATTTGGTTGAGGCACTATGGTACAAGCTGGAAAGTTTTAGGTTCTATTCCTGATGAGGTCATTGGATTTTTCAGTTCATCCTATTCCATTCAGGGGCTCTGGCATTGGGGTTAACTCAGCTTCTAACAGAATTGAGTACCAGCAAACTTCCTGGGGTGGTAACGAGCTCACAACCTAACCAACTTATGTGTGCCAATTGTCTAGAATATGTGGGAGCCTCAGTGTCTCACAACCCTATGGTTCCTTCATGGCCTACTACAGGGATAGCTCTAACTTTTACTGCCTCTACATGTGCAACCCAGTCTTCTGTCCAATAAAAGCTGGAGGCTCTTTGAAGATGACCATTCATCTCTATCTAGTGCCAAGAGTGGCCATGCCATAGCTTAGGTGGTTAGTGTCCAGCTTCCCACCACGGTGGCCCAGATTTGATCCCAGCTCAGGTCATGTGGGATTTGTGGTGGACAGAGTTGCACTGGGACAGCCCCCCCCCCCAAGTACTTCAGTTTCGCCTGCCAATTCTCATTCCACCAAGTGCTCCATATTCATCTGTCATCCAGGGCTGGTACAGTAGATCTGGTAATGGCCAACATACCAAATAGACTCAGTCTCACACAACCCCATGAAATTAAAGAAAACTATTGTGAAGGTTAAGAATGAATGGAGTTGTATCTCCACCCCACCCCCTAAAATGTTTATGTTGTGCTACTGAAGGTAATTACCTTGATTTTGTTTACCACCAATATTTGGAATCTGGCAACATCATTCTATTAATTTGTCATAAGATTACCTACCTGTGCTGTAATGTTCACATGTGGTGGTAGTGGTTATTGTTGAGGTGACTGACTTGAGGGTCAAGGTGAACTGGCTTGACTTGGAGGCTGTCCTGAAGGGCACTGTGACTGACTTGAAGGTTAAGGTGAATGAACTTTTTCATTTGGTCAACAGAGGAAAGCCAAGCTATCAAGTTAATATGGTTAATATTGTGCAACTGTATTTCATGCACTTTATTTTTTATTTAATTTTTATTGCCATTTTGAAAAGCATAAGAAAAATATGGATAATTGTCTGATACATACAAAATGCATATGAGGACATTGCTATAGTAAACATTTTTACTGAAGCTGTGAAGGAAAATGAAATCTTCAAGAATGCCAGCACTGCATTAAAACAAAATCTTAAGCTGAGCTGCTAAAAACTTTAAAACTGATGTCTTCAATTCTCCAATAGATGTGCATAATTATCATAACATTATATAGTAGCGCTGTTCTACTTAATAGAAAGATGGGTGACTGGTAATTTTTATTTGCAAATTACAAAAATGCTCTATTATGTAGCATGTCCTTTGGAAAACGACGTTTGTGATTTCTTTGAAAAATACAAAAATGAATTATATACACATATATGTAAAAAAAAAATGGTTTTTCAAGTGGCAAAGGTTCAATCATAGTTTAGGCAAAATGTCACTCAACCATTGGTCAGGAAATTAATGTATCATACACTGATTCATGAAAATGCCACTGCATTATATTTGGCTGGCTATATTATAGTTTTTTTTAATGTTATGTTCTTATGCTTTCCCTTAAAATAACGATGAGTGGCGTGAAGTTTTCAAATTCATCGTGTTCAAATACATTGAAATTGCCTAGTTTTCTGTAAACAAGAGAAAGGTTTAGTTATTTTATTGTACGGTTTAAGTTATTGACTTTCAGGTATTGGATCCCACTGTGGAAGATAACCCACTTACATGCACAAGCAGTAAAGAGGAAGAAGGTATTGATGATGATGAAGATAATGATTCTGAAGATGATTCAGACAGCAAAGAATCATGCAGTGATGAATCAGAGTCTGATTTAGAGGATGGAGAGAATGAGACAGTGAATGACAAATTACGGATAGCTGTTCGTGAAGCCTTGGGTTCTGCAGCACCCCTCACAGACACAGTAATGTAGTTTTTATTGTATCTCTTATATTGTGTTCTTAAAGTATAGAGAAGGTCTGTCATACTGATGAAGTTTCAGTTTTTTCTATTATGCTGTGCAAGTCCTGCAATAATACCACAACGTACCCCTCACACTTGTTGCTCAAAATTTACCTTGCAGTAGGTGTTACTGAAATGCTCTTAAGCCATGATCCATAGTAATTCTTTCATCTCATTCAGTATTAAAACTTTACATTTGGTACAGAATTACTTATTTAATAATGTAACAGTAAATCGACGATGCACACATTCTTCTTGTCTGTAATTTATGGATTATTCATACAGTTCAGATGTTATTTAATGGCTCTTAAGGGTTTTTCTTGTTTAGTGTTTTGATGGTCACACTGAAATTCCTGCTGTATTAATTTTGTTTGCTTTAATATTTTCATAACATTTATGTTCAGATTGTCTGAAAACATAAAAATTAGAATATACAAAAGTATAATTTTGCCTGAGGTTCTGTGTGGGTGTGAACCTTGGTTTCTGACATTAAGGGAGCAACATAGACTGAGGGTGTTTGGGAACAGGGTGCTGAGGAGTATATTTGGACCAAAGGAGATAAAGTGATGAGAGATTTGAGAAAACTCTATAATAATGAGCTACATAACTTGTACTCTTTGCAAATTATAACTATGATGTTCAAGTCAAGGAAGATGAGATGGGCAGGGCATATAGCACGAATGGGGGAGAAGAGGAACACATGTAGGATATTGGTGGGAATGCCAGAAGGAAAGAGACCACTAGGAAGGCCAAGACATAGGTGGGTGGACAATATTAAAATGGATCTTAGAGATGTAGGAAGGGGTGGTGTGGACTGGATCAATCTGGCTCAGGATAGGGAGCAGTGGAGGGCTCTTGCAAACACAGTGATGCACCTGCAGGTTCCACAAAATGCTGGGAAGTTCTTGAGTAGCTGCACAATTGGCGGCTTCTCAAGAAGGGCTCAGCTTCTTGAAGTCAGCCAGCCGGTCCATATCCTTTGTCTCTGAGAGAAATATTAAATAGGGTTTCATCATATAGTGAAACCCCCATTTGAGGTTTGTTTGGGAAGCAGTAGATATACATTAAACTTAGAAAAACCTGAAATGAAGGTAATTTAGCTCTGAAATAATTAACTTGGAATCACTGAAATTGAATATTGCATGGGGGAAAACAGAACTGTGGAACATTAAATGGGCACTTCGCTGTATTGGTATTTTGGTTAGGGGAGACAAAATAGTTTTCTGTGTTACATATTAGAATAAAATAACTATAGGTTTCAACAGATTTATTGCAAAAATTTATGAAAATATGTTTGATTAGAGAAATGTTCATAGGAAGCCTGTCAGTCCTTATGCAGCACTCAGTACTCATGAAGGGAATTTGCAGTGGCTAAGTGTGATTAAGGTATCCACAGTTGTTGCAATATTTCATGGTCCTTGACACATGGCAGGATAATATGCACACTGTTTCAAGAGCAAAATGCTGTCTGCCTTTATTCTGTGGTAATAATTAATACCTGGTCTGCATTATTAAACACTTAGTAAATTTTGGGTTTACACAAAAGAAAATCATTCTGTTGGCATTTATCTTGTCATTTCTTCTTCATTGTCTTCTTATCAATGGTAGTTTCAAGGACATTTACAGATATATTTTTTGTTACATTTTTCAGGAATCTGTTGATATTGATGACATGGATGAAGAAGAAGGCAAACGTCTGAATAAAGCTCTGTCTGAAGCATTCAGCATGCTCAAAGGTTCAAAGACAAACAAAAGATCCAAGAAACAGTTGAATGATGATCGGATCCTTATGCACTTTCGGATCAGAGCAATAGATCTGCTAGAGATATTCTTGAAATCTGAACATGTAGGAACAGAAGCTTCTCTGTCAACATATATTGACATAATGTTAGTTCTCTTCAGTTTGCTGGAGTTTTGTATCAGAGATTTGCACCAGAAACCACTGGAAAATAGAGTAAGGTAGAGTATTATAAAGTGTCACACTTCCCATAATAAGAATCAATTTTGTGTTTAAAGTACTGTGTCTATAATATATTTTCATCTATTAACAATATAATTCAAGAATTAGCTGGCAGGATACTCATGAAAGTAACCATATATCATAACATGATCTAAGGAAAGATCCTGTATCATTTTGTTAAAGGAATGTTAAGAGGTATAAGATCTTGATGTTAGCTTTTGTTTTCAGGTCGTGTTTAAAGAAATTGTCATCTGCAAAAAAAAATGTGTCCGTGAAGGGAGTACCAGAAGAAACAATTGTGGATGCTTTGAAACGACTAATGGAGAAGGGAGAGAACACATCAGGTCCCATCTATCTGGACATGGGTCCTAAAATAATTGAGTGCTGCACTTTTCTTGTATGGTGCTCTCAGCGCCTCAGACAACAATCATCAACAGCATACAATGGAACATCACCTGTAATAGAAATCTACAAGAATGCTTTAATAACGTTCTTCACTAAAAGGTAAGTAAGCACATTTGTTGTGTACATGGGTTACTTCAAAAGTCATGGCAACTAATTTTTTGGAGCAAACACGTTACAGTGAAGAAAGTTCAAAATATACCCCTCCGATTGGCTTAGTCTGATCAGGCACATATGAAGGGGCGTAGCTATAGTAGGCAAGAAAAATAGCACATTATGGAATTACTTTTCTTTTTTCGTTTTTTAATCCTCGAAAAATTCAATGTGAGTTAAATCTGAATTCTTACATTACGACTATCAACCTTCACAGTAGTCTCCAAGTGTATCAGGTGTATCTTCTTCCATGCACTGGGTGATCACGGCATGAGAAACATCTGTACGAGCGGACACAGGGCATCCACTACGTTGCAAGTCGGCACTTGCTTCTCTTCCATGTTGGAATGCTTCTATCCACCTTGTAACAGTTCTGTATGGTAGAGCACAATCACCCAGAGTTTGCACAAGCTCTGAGTGACATTCAGTTGCATTTCTGCCATGAAGCACTGCTATTTTCATGTAACAATGCTTTTCCAGCCGGCTAACGTTCATTCTTGATGAAGGTTATGATCACGCTGACTTCGCACTAGACTCAATTCATTGTTCTTCGACTTCCACATCATCTAGTGGCATCATTAGAAATCAGACGTTGCTGTCTCTCAGCGGCAAATTTGGAAATTGTGGTCGGAGCTTTCTAAATTTCAGAAAAATTATGTAGCCATGGCTTTTGAAGTAAAACACATATATATTGGCTGGCAAAAAAAAATGATGTTTTAAACGGATGGTAAAAATAAACAAATTGTTGGATTTGAATTTAACTTATGTAAGTTGTGTAAAATATAACCTAAATATGTAAATTTAAGGATTTATTCATTTTAGTTGATTTGCTACACAGATAGATATTTTCCATTTTGAGTGTTGAAACATACATATTATATTCATGTTATGAATACATGAAGTGGCCACAGAATTCTGCAGGCATAAATTCATTAGATCTGAATGAACAGACTTTCACTGTCAGTGTACAGAAACTCTTAATCATTTCAGTCCCTGTAGTTACTGCAACAGAGAGATAATGTGTTGCCTCAGGTACTACAAGATAACATTCAATCAGCATCCATCATCCAATGAAAAAGGTGGATCTTGATTTCTTGATTTAAGGTTTTCCTGAAGTTAATATTCAGTTTCAGTGTCCCAAGTCAGTGATCTTAGTGTTAAACTATCTGTGTTTGAGTTTTTTCTCAGTTCTGCACAATTTGCATGAGTCTATTCAAATCCATAGATCTGTTCATATCTTTCATTTATCCCCCCCCCCCCTCTTTGTTATTACTTTTGGGGGTGGTGGATACCACACAATATTCTTCTAATGTTAAATGACATCTTACAACAATTTTGGCATCTTGTTCTAGAGATTGTCTTCATCAGCCTGGTCTCTTCAGATCAGTCCTGGAAAATGTGTGGGATGGCAACTGGACACTTGTTCCACTTCTCATTAATTTTGCATTTGACCCTGCAATCAGACCATTCAGAAGGAACCAAGCACTTGATCTCTTGGTTGCTTTCTTTCATAATCGAAGGCTAAGGATTGTCCAAGAGTTTGCTCAAAATGTAGAGCCTAAGCTAGCAGAAATAGAAAGATTGCTCTCAGAGAGTAGTATTGAGGTAAGTACAGTGAATTTGGTGCCGTTTGTAGAATTAATGTTACCTAGAGTTGGAAAAGGGAATACAGGTAGTGAAATTCTGAAAATATTGTTATAAGTAAAATTAGTCAGAATATTTAACCCCTTGAAGTAAAACCTATGCACAAATCTGTAGCTTTGTTATCTGCTTTCTTCTCTCTGATACGGTCAACCCCCTTTTGATGTTGCTGAATGTGGAATTTTCTTTCACTTGATATACGGTGTCATTGATCGCGGTTCATTAATTTCAGTGTTATTTCTGTCATTTAATATTATCCTTGGTTTTCAAATTCACCACTCTCCACTGCGTTTCATATTCCAAGACATGTCTTGCTGATAATTATCAGCAAGACATGTCTTGGAATATGAAACGCATTATAATAATAATGAGCATTATAATGCTCAGAGCTCTTGAGGTGCAATGCAGTGAGACATTGATGTTAAATTTACAGTAACAAATAATGTTTCTAAAATATGCTGACAGGTGGCATATTATAATTATTGGGGTATTTTAGCAGGAACTTGTCCATTGTCTATGTTTTAAAGCCTCACATTCTAAACATTACTTCCTTTTTTGGAGATGACACCATCTTAAAGTAGAACACTGCAGAGTGGGAAGAAAAGCTGGATAACTGTAGGACCTGAGACTCAGTGATGATTGTTTTATCTAATGCCCAACAGTGGAATGCAGAACAACATGTTCTCTAGTGATAGTAGTATTTTTCTCTTCCCCCCTCCTTTCTTTTCACAAAGTTATGGCTTGTTTTAGAATAGTTGCAGTGTGTTTCTTTTTTTGACTTCATATTCATTAGACACTGCCATATTTTTCCAGTGGTTGCACACTCATGTGGCAGACAACTCTCAGAGCCAGAATACCATGGGACGTGGAGTACAACAGAAGTTTGTCCGTCAGTTGCTGACATTGCTGTTTACTGTCTGGCAGTCTTACAGCCCTGACAAGAAAGGAGGACCCAATGTAGACTGGTCATCTCTTGGATCAGCATTGATGAATTACAGAGATAGAGTTGATTTGTCAGCAGATGCCAAGACAAATTTCAATAAACTGGCAAGAGTTTTGGGTATTAAATGGTACGTGCTTCTTTTCCTATATAATGGAGCTGATGCAGTTTTTAAAAATGTTCAAAAGAACTTTTCTTACAGTGATGGTATGTTTTGTTATGAAGAAAGAAAGCATCAGACAAATACGAACTTCATTTCAAATTGAGGTTGTATCATGCTGATTTCTGTCAACATTTTAATAGAATTGTATAATAAATTTTTCTGCTTTCTCCTATTAATTTTATTTATGGTTGTAATTCTAGGGTTCCAGTTCAAAAAGAGAAGAAGAAAGCAAATGAAGGAAACTCATCTGGCATAGAAGATCTGTTGCATTTTAATGAGGAAGGTGAAAATGGTATGGCTATGGGCAGTGACAGTGATACAGATTCACAAAAAACTGTTAAAGATGCTAAAGAGGCTCAGGCCAGCAAGAAACAGAATAAGAAAGGAAAAGAAAAGCATAAAAATAAATCTCAGAATAAGGCCAAGTTAAAAAAAGAAGCCCGGGAACTGCGATTAGCTTCCTTGTCTGAAGGACTGAAAGGTGTTACATTCTCTGGTTTGAGAAGGAATGTTGAAGGTGATATAGAAACTGGAGGTATTGAAGTGGAGAAATCAGTGAACATACCTCATAATGGATTTGTAAATGGTGAAAGCGTAAAGAAAAGCAGAGTGTGTAAGAGGAAGGCAGATGAAATTGAACATAACACTGTAACAAACAAAAAGATAAGATGAACTGAAACAGATGACCGGATTTCTTTTGGTGGTAACTGAATGAATTTGTGATCATGTAGAATTTCAGATTGAGAGAGCGAGCATGATACTCATATTTTCATGGTAGCCAATTGAATATTTTTATTTATATTCAGCCACTACAGTGTTAGCTTGTAACTTCTTAAGAATGCATAGGATTAATGTGAGGAGTTACCAGAACAAGGGGTAAAAGAAACCCTGCCTTAGGGTTTGTCTACTGTCAACTTTCCCAGTCAGGACGTACACATTGAGAATTTTCAGATTAAATAAATTATATGGTTTATGTTTTGGCATTCCCTGTTTGGGCCCTTGTTCTGGTAAGTATTCTGTTTATGTACATATTTTTTACTTCATGTACTTTTATTCACTGATGCCATTAAACTGACCCGAGAAAGTTAAGAGTGTAAATATCAGCTGGCCTAGTTCTCAACGTTTTTTCTGCTGGGTTTTGTTTGACATTTGATCTTCACTTCTCATATGCAGTGTAAATACAAAATAGCCAACAATAAAAAGGACCCATCTTTCCATCCATGCAATAGCAGATGAGAAATTACTTCATAGAAATTGTAGCATTGTATATTTATATGTGGTACAGTCATTAAGTTCATGGACTTATCATCGCATCATATTACAAGGTATTCACATATACTTACATATATCCACTTCGGCCCTCAAAACAGTCCCCATTGGCCGCTGTGCAAGTCTGCCAATGTTGATATAACTGCCGAAAATATTGCTTAAACATATTGGCAGGAATTGCCGTACAGTGTCTCTTGTGGCATTGATCATCTCCTCGGGAAACTGAAATTTACGACCACGTAGCTTTGCTTTCAAGCGGTGAAAGAGAGAAATCGCATGGTATGAGATTAGGTGAGTAAGGAGGGTGTCGCAAAACGGTGACCTTTTGCCTTGCCAGTTCCTCTTGGACAAGAACAGAGTGATGTGCAAGGGCATTGTCATGTAGCAACAGCCAGTTGCTCCATGTGGGATAAATTCCACATGAACAATTCCCAACGAGTCGAAAAATAGTTCAAACATCACCTTGCCTTTTGACCTGTACTTCCGCAGTTTCTTCTTTCATGGCAATGATGGTGATTACCAGGTGGCCAATTGTTGCTTCAGCTGTCAAATTACATGTAATTTTGCTGCCAGTTTATAAAATGCAGTGAACTTCCAATAATCCATGGTAATGGTGGGAAGAAGTAACATGGATAAATAAAACAACAGATAAACCAAAAATCTGGAACTGCCCACTATCCATACTGAATTCAAGCCTGAAGATCACTTGTTACTTACCAGTATTCTGCTGGTTACTAGGCAGTGAGTGACAAGTTGCAACAGGGTGAGAAGATGGCAAATTGTAAAGCATCACTGATACATAATTACCGAAACAGATGTAATGTACAGCATGTAAATCATCATGGGAAGGAACAGTCAGTGACTGTGCAGATGTGAATATATTATGTTTAATCCCTCCACTGATAAGAAAGAGTACTGTAGCTGGATTTCTTTTCCTCCCAGATTTCTGGGCACCAGAAGATGGAAATTTCAGTACTGAGCTAGCAATAGCAGAAGAAATTGCTTTTATTATAACCAGCTCCAACACAGCACAACATATAAGCATATTATACCAATATTATATTTGATGTCTGTTGTCTGAGGTATATTTGGTAAACATGACATTTTGAAAGTTGGTTCCACTTATTTTGTCAGATAATTGGTTATCATTATGTTGACAGATTTTCTGTGTCCTGTTTATATTAAGATCAGTAGCTGTGGTTGTGACTGAACCTGAGAGCTCTTGATTACTATGTTGATACACAACTATTAAATCATTTGCTTTACCTTGTTAGCATTCCAGCATAGTATTCAACAGTGACTACTACTATTAAAAAATTAAAGAAATCTGTTATTGTGGTAGAGACCAAGTTGAAGAAGGAAAAAGAAAACAATTCCTGAAAAACCATGTGTATCAAAAATACCGTGGACAGTGGATACTGTCCAACATAATATACAGTGAATCAACCACTGTTATAAAAACTTCTGCAGACTCGTTTGACAAGCAAATATTCTTGACGGAATGTATCCTTACACCTTCAGGTATGCATGACACTGCTGACTCTACAGGGTGTAACAAAGTTGCGAACAGACTCTGGGTATGAGTTACACATACCAAAACAAGGAAAAATATCCATGTTGACATGTGTCCAGAAACATTTAATTTTTTCAGTTACAGCTGAAGCATTACATTTATAATAGTGCTCAAAATGTCCCCCATGAGATTTTAATGCATGAAATGCTGAGCATTTCTTCATTTCATCAGTGATTTTTAGAGATGGCATCAAGAATATTCACAGCCAACACCTGTGGACAGAAGAGAGTCCACATTATGTAATTCATTCTAAATACAGACAACCACTGTTGAGATTTTCTCTTACATGTTCTGCCAAAGCCATGTACTAATTTATGTAAGTAGAACTGAAGCTTTGGCAGGTTGCATGTTGTACTTCATATAAGAGATGAATTGAAGTGAGATCATTGAATTTCTGAACAATGAACAAATATCTACATGCTTCATCTTGTCATATTTGTTTTTCCACATGACAAAATAGAACGACTGGATTATGATTAAATTCAGAAGCTAGAACCCTCAGTAAAACTCATTGTCTTGATTGGACATTGAGGGTTACCAATTACCAAGCCACCAGTTCAGACTGCCCTAGAGTATTTTTCAATAACTTTTAAGTTGTTAAAAGAGCAAAGTTAAGGTGAATAATTTTGTGTCACTCATTTGCCCATACTCTTCAGTGTTCTAAAAAATATAATGACTAAATACTAAAATTGACACGATATGGGTGGTGGGACTACTTACTGGACACTGTCACCTTAAAGGACACCTCTTCAAACCGGGACTAAGTGTTAGTCCCACTTGTGAGAGGTGTCAAGAAGAAAATGAAACAGCCACACACATTCTATGTGAATGTGAAGCCTTAGCTTATTTAAGATTATGTCAATTGGGTCAGTACTTTATGGAACCAATTGACTATTTCGACGCCCCCACATACAAAATCCTACGCTTCATTCAAAGCGCAGGATTGATGAGGGGATAATCAAAAGGGGAAGCACAATAGACCACTGTAGGTCGCAGTGCGAGGCCCACCCCTTACAGATTCATTCAAAACTGACATGATTAGTATGTGTATATAATACTGCTTTAATGTATTCGGTGAGCATTTGACAACCAACTGTGCGGAAGGACCTATACGGAACTATACTCCTCATCGCTCCTCATCCTAACATGACAAAATTGCAAATGCCCCAACATATCTAACATCTTTTTGCCTTACTCTGTGCAACCCGTTAGGTAATATAGCACGTCAATGTGCAACAGAACTTGAGCCTTCAAAGTTCATAAATCTGCTGCGTCAATGAGTGTAATAATAATGAACTGGAAATCCCAATACCTTTTGTCAGTCAGTTTCTTTACTCTCTACTATTTACCGCCAATTCGCTTTTGAATACTTTCCACAGGTGGCTACGGATTAGTAAAGTGACTATCAAGGAGATCCGTGCTTTCAACGTATCCAACATACGCGTGTTCTCATGCCAATTCTATCCGTGAATTCTGCTTAGTTCACGTCGTTCACGTGCAGGTCGTGGTGTACGGAGAGGCGGAAATGTGATGAAAGCGATTTAGTTTCATAAACAAAGAATATGAATACGCTTACAAAGTTTCAAAAAATTGTTTTAGCAGGATTAGGAGTATGTGGCGGCGCACTAACTCTTTATTACGGCTTCCGTAATGATAGAAAACAAGCTTACGCGTCGTGGACCACTAATTATACACCTACGCACGAGTGGGATTCAAACTGGGACCGGTAAGTTAGGCTAGGACAGTGTTTCCCAACTTCTTTTCGATCATGCGTCACCACAATGCCCAAAAGATTTGGATGCCTCCTTTGGCATAACAGTCAACCAAGTTCTGAAAAAGTATAATGTAAGGAGGTAGTTCATAAAAAAGGAACATAAGTGAAACTGTTGTAATCTGACTTTCTTCAATGAATATGTGGGAACATTCCCACAGCGTGTGGCAGACAAACAATAACAACCCCACAAATATAAATTTTATATTATAGTTTGTGTATTATAAAACATAAATCGAACTCAGCTGGGGAAAATAAAAACTAAGTTAATGTCATCCTTGAGCATGATGTCTCCTGCAAACAATTTTTATTTGAGGTACTAAGTCAATTTCAATCACAGATCCCCCGGTATGTGATATCCAGACGATTTATCTTATCTTTTTCTGGTAACAGATCATTTATAGCACTAAAGCCACATTCAACTAAATATAACAGTGGGAAGGGCAACAGCAATTTTCTTGCAAAACAAGTTGAATTTGGGTATATAATTTCTGTCTCGTCTCAAAGCCATGCCATTGTCCCTTTCATTTTGAATCAAGTTCTAATAGATGCATCATTTTGCATTTCTGAGAGTTCTTTATACTGCAAGGCCACAACAGTTAAGTCCACTAGCACTGGCTGAGTTATCCAAGATGGAAAATCAATTTCTTTTAAATCAGAAACTCTGTCATTTAAATCACATGCCATTTTTCCAGGTGATGTACAGTAACAAGTACAGCAGCATCAGTTACCTCATGCTTATGTAGCCAATAAAATTGGTCACATTCTTTGACTGAAACATTCTTTTGACGTAATTGCAGAAATACAGTGAAGCCAAATATCTTAGCCTTTGCGTCAACAAGGGTTTTATTTTCTCCTTGCAGTTGTTCATTTAACATATTCAGTTTTTCAAAGATATCTGTCAAATAACTCACAGATGCTTGGCGATTAACTGTGTGTAGGAGTTTCATTTGAGGTTTGTCATTCAAAAACTAACTAAGAATATCCAATAATTACATGAATCTTCTCAGGCAATTCCCCTGTGACAGCCATCTCACCTCAGTGTGAGGCGATAGTCTTACGTGGTCAGCACTTGTATCCTCACAAAATTGTAAGATGAGATTCTGACATTTGGCATTAGCTTTGATAGTGTTTATACATTTTGTAACTGAACTCAGTATCTCATTTAGAACAGTTGAAAGTTTTTTAGGGAGTGCTTCTGTAGTCTAGTGGTCAGAGTTCGATTCCCCGAGCTACCAGATTTTTTCTGAGAAGTAGGTGGTTTGGAATGAGGTCCACTTGGCCTTGTGATGATAACTGAGGAGCTGTTTCAAAGAAATAGCGGCTGCAGTATAGAAAACCGAAATTAACAGCCATGAGGATTCGTTGCGCTGACCATGCGACACCCTCTATCCACAAAAGTTGCCACTAAACTTCAACGACAAGCAGCGGTTGCTCGGTTGGTATAGTTCACTTGCATACTAAAATCGCGGAGTTTGTTTTACTTTTTGAAAGTTTTTTAGAAACTAAATTTTCTCTGTGAATGACACAGTGCACAAACATTCCTGGAGTGTTATCCTTCATCAATTTTAAACAGCCACGTTTCTTGCCCATCACAACAGGTGCACCATTCTTAACACAAGATGTAATATTTTTCATTGATATTTGAGTTTCATCTGAATACTTTTTGTGTATATTGTATATATCAGTGGCGGTAGTGGTGGTTTTCAGTGCTTCACAGAACATCTCTTCAGTAAATTCACCAGTGTTACTATATCTTACATAGGCCATCAGTACAGCCTCACTGTTCCATACACTTGATTCATTCATCTGTATTGAAAATTTTCTTGGTCTCAACTTTTCAACAAGTTGTGTTTCCACTCTTTTGCCACCTCATCTGTTCTTCTGCTAACAATATTATTGCTCAGAGGCATTCCTATGACATCTTTGTCATCTTTCTCCAGAACTGTTTTGAGAAAAGTTGATTAAATCCTCCCCTGTAGTAAGATTTTTTTTTCTGATTTAGCTATGAGCAGAGACATTTCATAACTAGCTTCAAGAGTATGATTTTGGGTAGCAGTTCATACAAAGAAGAATGAACCTATTGTTGATCTTTTCTCAAATTTCTCCTTTAGAGACTTAAATTAGTTCAAATCATAGTTCATGTAAGCCCCATGTTTCACCTTCACATGTGCTTTGAGACAACATAATGATCTGTCTAATTTATTACTTTGTTTTCCAAGGCTGATAGTTACTGTATGGGAGGTCATTTTGTTCACAGGAGAGATCCAGCAAGTCTTGTAAAGCCATCAAAGGGTGGAAGTGATGATAATAGGTACAATGAAGCTGTAAGTAAGGTCAAACCCAAAGCAGTAAGGCATCTTTTGCTGATTCGACATGGCCAGTACAACATGTCTGGGAAGTCAGATGAGGAACGCGTGTTGACAGACCTTGGTATGCATACTGTTTAAAAAATGACCTGATATTGATAGGATTTATGTCTTTAAGTTTTGAAGCTTTCATGGCAAATAAATATGCTGAATCTTCCTTGATAGTACACCAATAGGAAGAGGCATTAATTTGACAGACTGATATATATACCAAGAAACACAGTGTGGAATAAAATCATGTGAACAGATAATAATAAATATAACAACTGTTCATTTTGTTTTTTCCCCGTCTTCAATTACTGCATTAAACAGCTTATGTTTATTAGAGCCAATTTCACATTGTTTTTCTTTATATTTTTGATAAGGGAAATTTTGTTCCAAGGGAACTTTTATGTTTAGACATTCTTTAAGCTTACTGTTGTGTAATTTGAGTGTATTTTGATTTTCAGGTAGGAAACAAGCAAAATTAACAGGCCAGAGACTGCAAGAACTTGGCCTGCCCTACACAAGAGTAGTCAGATCAACTATGACGAGAGCAAATGAGACTGCACAGATAATCTTGACGTCACTTCCTAATATCCCTGTTACTGACTGTTGTTTATTGGAAGAAGGAGCTCCTATACCACCAGAACCCCCTGTCGGTTCCTGGAAACCAGAACCTTACGTAAGACTGACATACTGTTTCATGTTATCTGATTTGTGTACCATTTAATATTGAAAAATGCATAAAATTAGGGGTGGAGAATTGTTTGAACATCTGTTAGCTAGACATGTATATTGGTTCCTGGAAAAAGATGGATTAATGCTTTATATTGTCTTGCTGTCTAGTAGAAGAAAGCCGAAAGTTACAGCTGACAGTTCTGGTGGCTGACTTACAAGAACTTCACAAATGCAGACACACTGAGGTTGAAATTGTCTAGTGAACTGAATGATAAGAATTTGGATGTGTTGTTCTGGACAGAGCATGCTCTCTGAATATAAACTACTTTTACAGAACTGCATCCATACAAGAGAATGTTCTGCCCAGAGCTTTATGGACTTTATTGAGATTCCCAGAACTGCAAAAGCAAACTCCTAAATTAGTCACAAGCCCCAATATTTCAGTAACCAGGCAACCATATTTTTCAACCCCTGCATAACATTATTGCAGATTAACCGTGGTTTTAATTCAGTGCTTACAGTGATATCATTACCGACTTTTTAAATCTACTTTTCAGCAGTTTTATCAAGATGGTGCACGAATTGAAGCTGCATTTAGAAAATATTTCCATCGAGCTGAGAAATCGCAAGAAACAGACAGTTACGATATACTGGTGTGTCATGCCAATGTCATACGTTACTTTGTGTGTAGGTGAGTGATGGGTTTATTCATGATAAAGTAGAAAGTCAGTAGCATCAGTGTATGATTAATGAATTTCTCAGTCTTGCAAAATACAGCAACGTCCCCATTATCGAGCATGTATGAAGAATGTGGTGTGCTGGTTACATGAATTTTTTTTATTCACTTAGTGGGGGGTGGAGTCCAACTGGGTCCTATTGGCATGGCGGCCACTGATTGGCCTGTTGTAGCCTGCCCCGGATGATTATGATGATGGAGAATTTGGTGGAATGAATATTGGCAGGGGAAACTGAAGTACTCGGAGGAAACCCACCCCAGTGCCACTTTGTCCACCACAAATCCCACTTGACCAGACCCAGGATCGAATCCAGGCCGCCACAGTGGGAAGCCAGCAACTAACCGCTTGAGCTGTGGCACAGCCTCTAGTTACATGAATATACCAGCTGCTTAAGAAAAACTCTTACAGAATCCGAGTAAAAAATCAAAACAACATGTGTTCACTTTAGTTCTTATATCGTAGTAGCCCTTGGCAACACAATGGATTGGCAGGTGATTTTGGGTATGGGTACTGTAATGCAATCACAATTCACCTAGCCCCTGCTGTAATGGTACTTGCATAGAGGAGGTCAGCTGTTAGTGCTACTTATGGCAGATGGAGATTGTACTATATGGTGGATGAACATATGCACGCTGGAAATTTGTTTTTAAATAAGCATACAAGAAGTTCTGGGAAGGACTGTTCACCTACTTTCCTTTTGTATGACATGGACCATATAGAAAACCAAAAATTTAAGGGAGGTTCTTTAAAGTAAGGAAAGTAGGCTAAAAAATTGTACATTTCTTTGAAATTTTTACAGGTTGGTTGATGATTTTCCAAATGTTTCGATGCTTGGTAACAGGGAGTTCACTGTAGCTTTTGTCCCTTTCCCCATATAGGTAAAAAGTGAAAAAGAAAAGGTAAAAGTTATCCCTGTAACAGGCCATGGAGGCCCATAGTTTTGTGAGATGTTGAGGATTCCACATTTTCTAGACAGTCGGCTCACAGATGCTGGTAAGGTTGTCACCCTTATGCCCTGGCCACCCTTTACTCCCAGGAAGATTCCTGGTACTCATTTCTGTTAGAGACTGAGTCAACTTCGGGGCCATAATGCAGCTGGAAGGATTAGTTCAGTTGAAAAATCCAGTGACCTAGACATATTGTAACTAAGGGATATGTTAAGATATTCAGCTTATCAACAGTTTCACTGTAGTGAATGCAGGATCAGTTTATCTGTAATATGATCGTTATTATTGAACAAATCAGAGTTTTCAACATACAATTGTTTGTCTCATAAGCAACTCTAATATTTTCTTTTACATTAAATGTAAATGTAAATGATTTGCATCTATTCATTTATTGTTGCAGTTGTTACCGTGGTTATTGTTTTTTTACTATTGTTTTCCCATTTCATTAGTGGAGTGTGTGTGTTGTTTCCACCTCACATATTGTGCTGCTGCCATATCTTACTTATTGCATTAAATTGAAAGGTATTGGTTTGGTGGGATCTACATTAGCATAATAAATATATCAGATTTAGTCTAAATTCATTCATTGGCCCCGAACAAAAGCATGTGGACCATATAATCATATCTGCTTGCATTCCTTTCTTGCATATTGTGCAAGACTGCACAGTATCATATGTGTATTCACTTATATTTTTTGTGGGGGGGTGGAACTGGGGGTGTTCATGGTGTAATACAACTTGTCACTGATTGCTTAATACTGTAGTTTCTCAGGCAGTTAGTTGCAATGCCCGAGCAGATCACATTCTCCTCCAAAGAGGGTTACCAAGTTGTCAAGAAATATTTAAAATTAGTTATATTCATGGTCAGTTTTTGCAAGCCAATAAGATTTGATATGTTCTTGGAAGTGTCTACAGCTGACAAAACATTTCATGAAATGTTCTGTGGGTGTACAGGAACACTAAATAGCTTACTATAGGTATAGAGAAATTCTAAAGCTATTTAAGTTTCTCTTACTGCAGAACCTGACAGGGACTCACAAGATTATCCAGATGTGCACTTCTTATGACTCTACAGGAGAATTTTATAGCTAACTGTAGATATAGAGATGTAAAGCATTTAGGTTCT
Organism: Cryptotermes secundus; assembly: GCF_002891405.2. Classification (NCBI taxonomy): domain Eukaryota; kingdom Metazoa; phylum Arthropoda; class Insecta; order Blattodea; family Kalotermitidae; genus Cryptotermes; species Cryptotermes secundus. The sequence continues at coordinate 541,950 of NW_019723925.1, read as the reverse complement.
ACTGTCACTGTACATCCTGATGGAGAAATGCAACAATGTAGAGAACTACACTTTTCACTCAGTTTACTGGGTTTTTGGACTTTGTTCATCATCTGGTATTCTAAATACTTATTTTCACTTCCCTTTGTATCTTAGTTTGGGGTATGTGTGTGCTTTATTAAGATTTTTATTGTACGTCCTTCACGTTATCTTCCTCTGACAAATCCTGGTGTCAAGTATTTATATAGCTGTAGTTATAGTGACATAGGTTGTCCCGTGATAGAGGTTAGCTCTTTCAAGGGGACCCTACAGTGTAGGTGTCTCCCCACTTACTTGAGGACAGAAACCGATCCAGTTTACAAAACATATCCTCTAGTTTCTAGAATACCAGACAACAAGCAAAGACCAAAAACTCAGTAATCTTCAGTGTTTTACACCATCATCAAAACCCTTTAGAATCTACTTGCAGTTTTCACTGACTGGCAGTGAATTGGGCGTGAGGGGTAAATTTATGTATTTTTGTTTTTTGTGGTTGTGGTATCACAAAGTTTAAGAACCCCTGATGTGTTCTATGGTATTAATCTGAAGACACAAAATCATATTCATTAGGATACTTTCATCCATCTCCTACACTACTCATCATCCATTGGGGACACTGAAAGGAATGTTTTTTTTGGGGGGGGGGGGTTCAGTCCCATTCACCTTGTTTGCTGTTGAAATAATACTGTGCTGTGGGTGGGGTGCAGGGCCCTGCAATTCCCTGCTGAAGCTTGGCTCCGACTGGGACTGCATCATGGCAGCATCACATGGATCAGTGTGACGCCAAGCGGCCGTGTTATCCTTCGTGCACTTGGTGACACTGGTCACATGCCACCAGATACCATCACACAGTGACATATCTGTACCAGCAGCACTCAGGGTATTGAACGTTCAACATAAATGGAATGTGAAAGTTGAACATTAACTGTACTTGTTTTTATATGTTTGAATATTATCATTAATGGACTAAAATGCCCATAAACTGTGCCATAAAATAGGGCCATGGAAAATTGGATTATTTAACAGTCTGTGGCTCGTAACAAGCAAGTGTGTGTGCAGTCTTCAAGGAGTCGTCATTAGTCTGCAAGTTAATTTCATTCAGCGACATGAAGTTGGTGAATGATCAAATAATTAAAGTAACTTACCTTTAAGGGCAGTACAGTAATATTATTTAAAAATATAACTCAAAGTTGTATAGGGCGTGTTGGTAGGATTTGAAGTTTTAAGGTTTTCGTTACTGTGATTGTTCATATTGTAGTCTTCTGGGTTGCGACGCCATATAACCTTGTATGTAGATACTGATGTTTCGCAGGAACATGTGATTCCATCTTCAGGATTGAAATGTCTAAGGTGAGAAACTGCTTTGATCATATAGACAGCCTGCAAGGAGGATGATGACCCAGACCTGTAGGAGGAGTACAGAAATGGAGCCCAGTTCACATCAATTGGAACACTGTATAGGAAATTGTCCATTTCAGGGTCACAGTAATGTTTTTCATTCCTCTTATGATAGAAAACAATATTATGGCCCTGATAATTTTCATTTTCATACCTACTGTTCCCTTTATCCCAGAATGTGCTCCATTTCTTTACGTTTTGTCTTCTCACTTTCTTGTCTAACTGAACCACTTCAATCCTGAAGATGGAAACAGCATGTTCCTCTGAAATGACAGTGTCTACCTACAACACAACATGATGTCACAACATAGAATTTGGTATTCATTATGATGTATTACCATATTTACGCATGTATAGGCCGCACATTTTTTGTCAAAAATTCAAGAGGAAAACTGGGGTGCGGCTTATATTCGAAATATTCGAAATCACACTTCATTTAAAAAAAAATATATTCATAATTAGTAATACAGGGTGTAATACTCCTGAAATAATATTCCAAGAAAATTATTTTTTCTATAATTTCTGTCTGAAAATTGTGCTGCGGCCTATACATGCGTATAGAGACGGTATTTGTCTCTTTGGGTACATGATTATTTCTCATGTACACTGTACTGAGCAGCTGGCTTGACAGTTAAGACAGAAGGAAGTTACATGCACGTTTACGTTTTGATATACAGTAGATTTGCTGATTACAGTGGCCACACGGTCTAAGGCATGAACTATATTTGCCCACTCGAACACTGGGATTGTGGGTTCAAATCCCACTTGAGGCATGGATGTCTGTGCATTCATTCTGTGTTTGTGTTGTCCTCTGTTCAGGTAGTGGCCTTGCGATGGGCTGATCCCTCATCCAAGGAGTCCTGCTGACTGTGTAAAAGATCAAGAAACTGAGAAAGAGGCCAAGGCCCAAAAAATGGCTGTGGAGCCATCAGTGGATACAGTAGATCAGTATATACACCAATCAATAATGTCAATATCATATTCATGGTGGCCTTATTTTGAATTTAAAAGTAGCCATTGATTAGACAAAGCAAAGGTTTTCAAAGTTCCTGAAGTACTATACGTGGAACTCTTTGATTGGTCTCTTTCTTGAAGAACATAGCTTACTCCAAGTTTCAGGTCTAGAAAGTATCGCATTCTATAGAACCGTAAGTAAATAGTGTTATATGTTATATTTATTTGTAGGTATGTCAGTGGTAATGAGTCCATGAATGCACGGAATATTTTTTTCGTAGGCATTGTCATGCTTAAAAATACTGAAATCTTCAACTGTTTCAGAAAATGGATAAACATAATCATAGAATACATGGTCTGACAATAAAGTTCTTGAACTCATTGTGGTAAAAGTGCTATATACCTCACTGCTGAATATCACTATGATCGCCTTCAAAATAGTCCCCTTGGGAAGGTATGCACAATGCCAGCGCCTAGTCCACTCTTCAAAGCAGTTTTGGATTTGGTTTTGTGGAATTGCCTTCAGAGCTGCCGTCATATTATTCCTGATGACAGTGTCATCAAAATTCCTTCCTTTCAATATCTCCTTTATCTTCAGGAACAGAGAAATGTAACTGGGGGCTAGATACATTGTTCTAGCATAGTTGTTTACTAGCTCCTGCACAGAGAGTGCCGTGTGAGCAGGTGCATTGTCGTGATGCTAGATCCATGAGTTGTTGGGAGACAGTTTGGGTCGTTTCCATCTAACTTTTTTGTGCAGCCTTTTCAGTAAATGCTGATATGACAATGTCATAAAACCATACTGAGGTTTCTTTCCACTGTTACCACGGTAAACGCATGATAGCTAGTTCACGAACTTTATTGTCAGAGTTCATACAGGATAACTGATGACAGTGTATAATTTTACTCATAATGTTCCAGAATTGGTATCTATATGTGTATTAATCTTTATACAGATTGTAATTTAAACTTTTAGACTGGTGAGAAAATTTAACCCTGTTTTTATATGGAGACCACACATTAAGCCATGCTCTCCTATAGCAAACATCATCCCATCGTTGGTAGCTGTAGAATCTGTCACACACATGCTGAGTCACATTTTTGAGGAAAACAAAAACCATGATAAACAAGAAGGATGAACAGGTTAATTCATGACGTGACAGTAAATTGTGAATTTTGGTTATGAATGATGTCTGTGTGCTCTATAGGTATGTGAAAGGACGTATTAAAGCAGGCAAGAACTAAATGGCAGAATGTTTCACAGAACTTTCAGTGAGGCACATTTGATGCAGTATATTATTGTATTAATTGTTTTAGTTTTGCGAACATTGTATAAGCTGCATCATGTATGGATCACTGTAACTTTTATTGAAGATATTTTTCATGCATGTTAATACTTGGCAAGATATATGAAAAAATGTATCTACACTCTTAAGTAGTGTTGATCTTAAGACGAGTATAAGTGAATGAAATTCACGCATGAAAGTTGGGTGAAGTGACAGCGCTTCTGACTTCTGTTCAGAAGGTATCTAGTTTCAGTCTCAGCTGACACACCAACTATACTGATATGGGTTTTTATGATTTTCCTCATTTCCTCCAATCAAATGCCAATGGCAGCACCACTATACACTCAGGTGCCAAAAGTCATGGGATAGCAGTATGTAAATTTATTTTTAAGTGGCGCCACCATCCCTCGAAGGCTTGCGAATGCCCAAAGCAGTATCAGTTGTGAGGTGTTCTCTAGTGAGTCAGGTTCAACACCTGCCAGTCTGCTCCTGGCAAGCCGACATGAATTATCGGAGTTTGAACAGGGCATGATAGTGGGTACCAGGCAGATGGGACATTCCATTTCAGAAGTTGTGCATTCATTCAACATTCCTCGATCCACGGTGTCACATGTGTACCGGGAATACCTTGTGGAAGGCATTTCCACCCACTTGACAGCGCAGTGGCCGACCACAGGTGCTTAATGATCATGACCAGCGGCACCTAGCTAGAATTGTCCATGGTAACAGACAAGTGACACTGGCTGAAATCACATCCACATTCAATGCAGGAGGTACCAGACGCATAGCCAGCAGGTCAGTGCAGCGTTCTTTAGCTTCCATGGGATATGGGAGCAGAAGACTGACCAGAGTGCCTCTGTTAACACCACGACACCGGACACAGCGCCTCACCTGGGCTTGTGACGTCACTAATTGGACCCTGGAGGATTGACAACATGTGGCATGGTCCAATGAGTCACGGTACCAGTTGTTTCAGGTGGATGGTAGGGTTTGGGTGTGGCGCAGACCCCGTGAGGCCATGGACCACAGTTGTCAACAAGGCACCATGCAGTCTGGTGGTGGTTCCATACTGGTGTGGGGTGTGTTCACGTGGCATGAGTTGGGTCCGCTCATCCACCTAAACACGTCATTGACCGGTGACCGCTAAGTTACACTGCTTGGTGACCATTTGCAGCCCTTCATGGACTTCATGTACCCCCCACAATGATGGGATATTCCAGCAGGACAATGCACCGTGTCATCGGGCCAGAGTTGTCCAGAATTGGTTCGAGGAGCATTCTGGAGAGTTCCGACGAATGGTGTGGCCACCACGTTCACCTGACATGAACCCAATCGAGCATTTATGGGACGTGATGGAGAGGCCCATTCTCACCCAAAATCCTGCACATACAAATACCAGTGAGCTGTGGGTGGCTATCCAGATGGCATGGCTCAACATTTCTCCAGACATCTTCCATCCATTTGTGGAATCGATGCCACGTCAAGTTGCTGCACTTCACCGGGCTAGAGGGTGTCCTGCACGATACGAGGTACCTATCCCATGACTTTTGTCACTTCAGTATATATATTAAGACAGATGTCTGCCCATTTAATTTATTCACCTTCCATAAATCCTCTTTCTCCCAAAAGCCGTTTCTCTTGGGGAGATAACCTTGGGAACATTTAATATTCCCCTTACATGCATAGTCCAAATCATTTTCTCCATAAGTATGCTTATTTTTTTACTAATAGTAATTTATATAATTGTAGTTGTAATTGTATTCGCATTGTATTCATTGTGTGTAGTGTGTCCTTTATTGTTTGTGTAGTTTTGTGTGCTGTGTTTTATTTGAGCATGGTGTGTTATTTTGTGTGTTGTCTCTTATAGTAGTACTGCTGTCACCAGGTGAAAACCCATTTGCTGTTAAAATAAATTATTGTTGTTGTATGGGTTGTCTGTTCAGTTCGTGAAGAAGCTGGTGTGATGATTATAGTGAAAGGCAAATTAAGTTTCTACTAGATTATGGCAAAATTTATTTTCATATTATGGCAAGATTTATTTTCATTTTTATTTGTTGTACAATAATTTAGAGCTGTATGTCTGAGTTGTTGTAAATAGTGTACTGCTATTTTATGTTTGTGAAATTCCGAAAACAGGCAGTTTTAATTTGGGAATACAATTTTATTTACTCCAGCCTGTCCCACAAGAATTGTATCAAGTGTACATAGCCACTACCAAAGCGGCCTCCGTAGTCTAGGGGTAACGTTCCCACCTCATGACTCAAGGTACGCAGGGTCAAACCCGGCGGAGGTCGTGGAATTTTTAAGGGCAGAAAAATTTAGGGGAGGGAGGGACTTTAAGCTGTGGGTCCCGTGTTGTAGATTTATGGCACGTAAAAGATCCTCATGTCTCTAGGAGACCTCTGAGCTAAATTAGGCAACAATTTCCCACCCAAGTAGTTTCCAATGCCTCTGGTAGATGGGGGAAAATGTCAGGTACCGACGGCCGACCTCGTTGGCTGGATGGGGCTATAGCACGCACCAGTACCGGTAGGGTATGGGGACAGTAGAAATTAAAGAGGGATGCACAGTGGACCAATAACTGGTCTAAGTGCATGGGGAAACCCACCCCCTCTAATAATAATAATAATAATAAAATAGCCACTACCAACAGCAAATGTAGTCTGAAATTCAATTTAGATTCTTCTGCATGGGCATGCTAGTCATTAAATAAACCACAGATAAATAGAGACTCACACATTGTAAGCTCATATTTTCCCTATAGCAAATTTGAAGAACATTTATCAAGAACTAGAAAACGTATCTATACACTTTCAGTTAGGATCTTATGTAAAGTGAGCTTTAAGATCGATTAAAATGAATGAAGTTTACACATAACATGTGCCATGGACCCAAATATCGATTTTCACATTATCTGCCTAAAGACATAAGAAATGCAGGCAGCACTTCTTTTGTGTCTTAAAGTGGCGCTTAATAGCCATCCAAATTAAATCAAAGTCAAAATTGCGTGACAAAATTTAATGTAGGTCCTCTGTACCAAGTTTGATCAAAATTGGTAGGTAGTTTTGTGTCCTGTTACATGTGTACTTATGGATAGAGAGATGATCAGACGTGATAGAACAGAGGTAAAATGATTTGTGATGAGCCCAATCAGGCCTCCAGACTACATGTCAAGTCCATTCTCCAAGCCAATGGCTACTCCCTGCAAGACATCAACAGAGCAATGAAGATGAGATCTGCCAACAAATGGAACATGAAGAGAGGCAATATAGCATATGCACCATTCTTCCAACTCATTGCCGACTGTCTGTGTAGGCTGCTGCAGAAGGAAGGTATTCATAAAATGAAGAAACAATTCAACAAAATGGCATTCCACTTAAGTCCACCAATGCAGACAAGCACTGGCTCAAAAACCAGGTGTTCCAATCCCTTGCTCATGTGGTAGGGTATACGTCAACTAAACTTCCCATTACATATCCATGAGGATTTCCAAACACATTAGAGACACTGGACTGTGGAACCGCTGATCAGCAGTAACTGAACAGTGTGTATTGACCTTGACAGAATAAAGCTTATAGCCAACATCTGGAGCTTCCCTGATCCCATCATCATGGAAGGCATTGAAATAAAATCAGCCTACAGATTCATTCATAGAAATATGGACAGCTGTTGAGGCACCATTGAACTATCCCATGCAGACTCACATATTTCGGTATTTTAGATTTTTTGTCACCCCACCAATTGTGTCTCCACCTTATTGTGTTGGTGAGGTTTGATTGCTCCTGAGACCCTGAGAGCTATGCCGGCGATAGCGTAGCTACTGGTAGGGTCAAGCGTGCTGGACAGGTCAAGGGGTAAGAGCCAGACGAAGAAGGACACCCTGGTCCTCCAGGTTTGGGGTTGGGAACGAGGCTAACAACCTCACACCGTAAAAACTAATTTGTTCAGAAACCAAATAATCAGCCTCGGATTAATGGAGGTAGATTGTTCAGGAGGCCAGAGCTGTAGTGCCGAGGGGAAGGAAGGAAGATTTTTTATCATCTTTCCTATCCACATAAAAATAAATTATTACTACTTCTGCAGTCCACATGACCACTAAAAATGTCAGCATTTCTTTGCATAACCACATGGTCACTAAAAGCTGTTCTTGGTCATTCCTCATTCAATGACATGGTTGTCATAAACTCTTCCATCACTTCTGGTCCTGAGCTCTTGGTCACTGGAACATTTTTCATAATCTATTTCAGGATCACATAGTTGCAAAAAAGCATTTTCATCACTTCATTCTATTAGCCATGTGATTGCTGAAATCTCATCTTGTGTTATGCTACCACAGCCAATAATTTCGTGGAATAGCCGCAAAGTGTCATACGGGAATTTACTGCCAATATGTTTCAGCAATGTTTTTGACAGCTATATCAACGTTGGCAGACTTGCAAAGTGACCAGTGGCAACCATTTTGAGGGCCGATATGGATGTGCATAAGTGTATGTGAATACCTCGTAATATGATGCGATAAAACCACATTTCACGAACTTAATGACTCTACCACATATATAAGAGTTCCCCCAAAGGCCTATATCTTGAACATAGCAACAGCAGTGTTTTTTTAAACACTGGAAAACCTATGGTGTTCTCTGTTGTATATTCCTGAAATCCAAAATCATGTATGGCAAAACAGATTTCTGTGTTTCAAAGTGCTCATTGAAACACACCTAAAAGTGGATAGTCCTGCTGTTTGCAGGATATCATCCTGACTTGAAAGTTTCTGATATGAAGGAGCACTGACTTTATAACTATATATAAGATTAAGCCAGTCACTATTTAACATTTCAACTTTTGCTCTTCTCCAAGTATAATTAGAATGATCAAGTCAAGGAGGATGAGGTGGGCAGGTCATGTAGCATGAATGGTGGAGACGAATGCATATAGGATATTGGTGGGAAAGCCAAAAGGAAAGAGACCACTGGGAAGACCAAGGCATAGGTGGGTGGACAATATTAGAATGGATCTTAGAGAGATAGAATAGGATAGTATGGGATGGATAGATCTGGCTCAGGATAGGGACCAGTGGAGGGCTCTTGTGAACATGGTAATGAACCTTCGGGTTCCATAAAATGCTGGGAAATTCTTGAGTAGCTGCAGAATTGGCGGCTCCTCCAGAAGGGCTCAGCTCCATGAGTAAGTAAGTAAGTAAGTAAGTAAAATAAAGTAAAGGTATCCCTGCAACAGGCCATGGAGGCCCATGGGTATGAGGGGTGAGCCATAAAAGTGGCTCTAGCACTGCGACCTTCAAATGGAGGCCCATAGGGTTGTGAGATGTTGTGGTTCCCACATTTTCTAGACAATCAGCTCATAGATGGCAGCAGGGTTGTCAGCTCTACGTGCTGGCCGCCCTTTACCCCCAAGAACATTCCAAGAATGTTCCTGGTACTCATTTCTGTTAGAGGCTGAGTCAACCTCAGGGACATAGTGCGGCCGGAAGGATTAGGTCAATTGAAAAAAAAATCCACTGACCTTCTGGCGTGTAGCATAGTGCCTCAACCAATTAGAATTTTAAAATTATTTCTTATGTTAAATATGAAATCTGCTTTGAATTATGTGAAACTACTGTTAAAGAATTTTTGTGATTTCTAGCAAATACTTGTACTGTTACTGATGCTTTCTGAGCAGAGAAGAGATGAATCATGCTTGTTTATACACACAAATACATAGTACTGATACCTAGAGCATGTAACATTAAGGAAATTTAATCCTAAAACAACTTTAACTTAATCTTGTTCTTAAAGCTGTGATGACTGTTGACAGAATGTCTTGATACATAAACACAAACCATGCATTATAATGGAAAAGTCAGAGGGTTGTCATTGTGATTGGCCTCTTCACCCTTCCCAGTCACCACTTTGGCCTCTTAAAGTCATGAAGATGCATTTCATAACATTGTCTCAGCGTACACGTATATGTTTGCTCATATATCTCGACTCCAGATTTGGATTGAACATAAGATGTGTGGCAAGATGGAAAATTGTTAGAGAAGACAAGACTACTATGAACTACTATGATTGAGCATTGTCATCATACCCAGATAAGAAAATTATGTTTTGGAATGTATATGCATATCTACCATTGCTGCAAAATAGTCAAACCCCATGACTTGCTTTTAAATATAGTTGAACAGTTATTTTAAATATATCTGTTTGTACTAATTTCAGGTGAACCTTGTTTTAAAAGACAAAATAAGTAGTTGCTTTATAGTTTTGTTTATTCAGCAAACATACATTTATTATTATATTAATATAATAATTAGTAATGGCACCACATTCATATGCTTAGATTAGAAAAATGTTGGTTCTTTTTTTTTTGTATGTTTAAGTACACATTGCTTAACCAACTGAAGCTCAAATTCACATATGATACTTAACAGTATTATTCAGAGTACGTTATGGACGTTGGTAACTTGTGTTTTATGTAACAGGGTGTATGAATTTTCAGACAAACCTATTGACATGTAATTCAGTTGAAATACTGAACATGTGATTAATTTTAAAATCTCTTCTTTAAATATCTTTTTTTTTTCAGTCAGTTGTATGTATTCACACACACAACGAAGTTCAACTTTGAAAATCTGATAAAGTTAATGATATGGTACAATATGAAAGAAGACATAAAATATGTAACAAGTTAGAATAAAGCAAAGAGAATATGTGAGACTGCCACACAACTTTGCAGTAATAGTGCAATGTCTTGTCTGCAGGTGGCAGCATCATATACCAAGATGGTTTTCACAGATGTACTACCCCAGCTTCATCTCTGTCATCCTCTTCTTCATCCAACTCCTCTTCTTCCCCTGGCTGCCCCAAAGCATGGACAAACTCTGTAACAACAAGGTGCGTTCTTTTTCCATTTAGCATACCTCAATGTGGTTCATATGTATCTGCTGTAGACATAACCTCACTGCTGCAAAGTTAATTGCACACTGCATAGGGTAAGAAATTGTTGTATTCCATGTCTAAGAAGGCAATGCTGTTTAACTGTCACAGCTATGGGGACTAAAAGGCCGCGCCATAGCTCAAGCGGTTAGTCGCTGGCTTCCCACCGCGGCGGCCCGGGTTCGATCCCGGGTCTGGTTAAGTGTGATTATTCGTGGACAAAGTGGCGCTGGGGCAGGTTTTCTCTGAGTACTTCGATTTCCCCTGCCAATCTTCGTTCCACCAATTGCTCCACAATCATCCTCACCTATCATCTGGGGCTGGTACAATAGGCCAGAAGTGGCCACTAGCAATAAAAAAATGGGGACTAAAAAATCATAATGAAAACGTTTCAGATCTTATTGATCTACATTTTAAAATAATTTTGTATGCTAATTCACTTGAAGAATAATCATTAATTTTAATTTGAGTGTCATGGAAAGTATATGTTGTATTGGATGAAAGTTGATTTAATTGATTTAAAATATCTCGGTTTTAACTACTCGTTCTTTTTGTACCAATCACACAGTATAATAATTTACAAAACAACAGTTTAAATATAAGATTGCTTGGAGCCTTTGAAGAAGTTTTAAGAAGTGTTCTGAAATTTGCTTAGCAATTGTTCACTCCTTTTCAGGATCTGGAGGGGTTGGAATGGGCCTGTTCTTGTAGGGAATGTGATAATTTTATCTTGATTCTAAGATGATAGCCCTATTGAAGTAAGACAATATCACGTTTTTCTGAGTGGAAAAAATTATAAGAGAAGGCTGTGTTCAGAGCGGGATTTTGAGGGGGGGCTACTGACGTATTGTGTTTCCTTTGAGATACAAATTGAATTTTTATGTACGAAATTTGGTTTTTAAAGTGTTGAGTAAACTGGACTTTATTATGGGCCAGTGGAACCAAAAATAGGAACTGCAGACAACCATTAGTAAGTCTTCCACATCAGATCAAAAATGAATAGGATGTGTTCGGTGGTTTAGGCGCCGATACCCGGTCATAATCACATGGATGGACCCACACGACCATCAGCAGCTTAATGGAAAGACCCTTTTTCGAGAAAAATAATATGCTATTGAAGCGCAGGCGGGGAGCTGTTCTTCAAATCCCGTTATGTTTAGGCCTTTTTTATACAACGAAATCTTGTTAGGGTCCAGTGTAGGTTTTGATGATCATAATTTTTCGGGCCGTTTTCGAGAAAAGTAGTATTTCGCTTTTGGGCCGGTAGATGGAATACCGTTATTTTCCCGAAATTGCCATATGTGTAATTTTATTTAAGGAGACCGTCTGTGTGGGAATTACTGAAATTAAATAGTATCGTATTAGCAGTTTTCGCGGAAAATTGGTTTTTTTTCTTGAGAAACCTCAGTGAATGGTTATATTTTTTGAGGCAGAAGGATCATATTTAGTGGGCACCGGCCTATAATTGTTAAACATTTAAATACTGAATGTGAATGAAATTCATTGAAGCGCTAACGAGGCGCATATGCACAGAGACAGATTGAATTCAAAATACTATCTTCTCGAACTCAGTGGTGCCGAAAACGTGTACGCCCTCCAAAATCTCAAGATATATGCTACGTATACGAGTAAAGAAACCTTCCCGTAACGATTTTGCCACTGATATAAGGTCTTAGAAAAGTGATGTTGGCATGAAGCTTTCAGATATACCAGACATATTTAACGTACGGTAGTTAAGTTAGTACTGTCCAAAAACATAAAAATTAGAATATACAAAACTGTGATTTTGCCTGTGGTTCTGTATGGCTGTGAAACTTGGTCTCTGACATTAAGGGAAGAACAAAGACTGAGAGTGTTTGAGAACAGAGTGCTGAATGGAATATTTGGACCGAAGAGCGATAAAGTGACAGGAGGTTGGAGAAAACTGCATAGTGAGGAGCTTCATAACTTGTACTCTTCTCCAAGTATAATTAGAATGATCAAGTCAAGGAAGATGAGGTGGACAGAGCATGTAGCATGAATGGGGCAGACGAGGAATGCATATAGGATATTAGTGGGAAAGCCAGAAGGAAAGAGACCACTGGGAAGACCAAGGTAGGTGGGTGAACAATATTAAAATGGATCTTTGATTGGATTGATCTGGCTCAGGATAGGGAGCAGTGGAGGGATCTTGTGAATACGGTAATGAACCTTCGGGTTCCATAAAATGCTGGGAAATTCTTGAGTAGCTGCAGAATTGGCGGCTCCTCAAGAAGGCCTCAGCTCCATGAATAAGTAAGTTAAGTTAGTACTAATGAAAATATATGATTAGAGATGTACCACTCAGTTCTATGATTATTAATTTACAGTGCATACTGTTATGTGTTTGATGTATGTACTGTTCTAAGTCTATTAGAGTTGCTGCTCCTGCTTACCATAAAAGTCAATGCGACCGTCTCCATCAACATCTACTTCTTTGATCATGTCTTCAACTGAGAAAAACAAGCAAACAGTTACTTCTAAAACATATTGCCAATATGTCATGCCAAGATGCCACAGTACCAATGACAGACTTAAATTAAGATATTTTTTTTCCTTGGCACTACAGCCCCAGTGGGCCTAGGCCTACCTCCGTGAACTCCGTTCACTTCGGTAAATTAAGAATTAGTCTGATCTTTTTACTATATGAATTTATATGTCTGTAAAGAATGGATAGAAATTTAAGCTTAAATTGTTTCACCCAACTTTTCTGCATGGAATGAGCATCAGTCAACTTACTTTCCTCCTCAGAGAGGTCTTCACCAAGACACTGGAGCACAGCTCTGAGGTCTGAAGCGCTGATGTATCCCCGGTTGTGTTTATCGAACACCTGCACAGTGTCACATTAATATGAATTAGTTCTTTCAACATCAGGGCAAAACGTCATATTTCAGACAATGTCATTTAAAATTCTTGGCACATCAGCAGATGTATCAGTTTTTTTATTGCATCCACCTTATATTTTCTTCAGTATTACGTGTATTTGTAGACTACCTCTGTGGTCTAGTGGTCAGAGTGCCTGGATACAGATCCAGAGGTCCCGGGTTCTATTCCCGGCGCAACCAGATTTTCTGGGAAGTAGTGTGTCTGGAACGGGGTCCACTCAGCCTCGTGAGGATAATGAGGAGCTGTTTTAAGGAAGTAGCGGCTCCGGTCTAGAAAACTGAGATAAACGGCCATGGGGATCCGTTGCGCCGACCACGTGACACTTTCTATCCGCAAAAGTTGGCACTAACTTCACCGACAAGCGGCGGTCGCTCGGTCGGTATAGTTCACTTGCGGACTACAGGCCACAGAGGGTTTTTTTGTTTGGGTGTATTTGTTGCTCCAATGTTAACATTGGAAGGCTTTTTTTTATATATATATCTACGTCTTGTGTGTTACATAGATTCACTGGGACCCAACGACTGCATGCCAGTTGCTCGTTAAATCATTAGAATAGTATTATAGAATCAGAGGTCATACTGATGGGATGTAGAGGTTTACCACCCCCCCCCACCCTTGGATATTTGGGAGGTGATGAAAAAAGCGTGTGGCAACAATTGTTTAAGAGAAAATACCCCTTTTGTTAAGTAACCAAAGTTACATGAAGTGTAATTTTTAATAAATGATTTGTCAGAATGTCCGCCAATATCTTCAAAAGGGAAGACCTAGATTTGTAAATATGTCTACCACAAAACGGTACATTTGGTATATTCAGGTTTGTTTTTCTTATTGACTTACCCTGAAAGCGTCCCGGAGCTCCTTCTCTTCCTGATCGGCCGTGCGTTCAGTAGTTGCTCCCATGTTTGACACAATCTCAACAAATTCCTCAAAACTTACGTTGCCGTCACCTGAAATCAACAAGATTATTTCAGCTTTAATGTCGAATTTTCCCACAGATGGATGGCCACATCGCAGTCTTGGTTTATATACAGGGTGTCCCAGGAGGAATGGACCAAATTTCGGGAGGGTGTTCCTTATGTTAAAGTATGCCGATATAACCCAAAACACCTATGTCCAAAGTTGAACGGTTACGGAGATAATGGCC
>NW_019723925.1:465969-527165 GCF_002891405.2 Cryptotermes secundus | reverse complement strand
CGAAGTTTGGTCCATTCCTCCTGGGACACCCTGTATATATATATATATATATGGATGAGTTGGCAGTTTTCTTAGCATTTTAATTAGCTAATGTTGACCGCCTCTGTGATCTAGTGGTCAGCGTTGTCTAAATAATGTGGGAGCCTCGATGTCTCAACCCTATGGACGTCCATGGCCTGTTACAGCGATAGCTTTACCTTTTATTTTAGTTTGTTGAGGCACTATGCTACATGCCGGAAGGTCGCGGGTTCTATTCCCAATGAGGTCATTGGATTTTTCAATTGACATAATCCTTCCAGGCGCACTACGGCCCTGGGGTCGACTCAGCCTCTAACATAAATGAGTACCTGGAATCTTCCTGGGGGTAAAGGACGGCCGGCGCGTAAGGCTGATAACATCACCGCCATCTGCGAGCCGATTGTCTATAAAATGTGGGAGCCTCGACGCCCTGTTACATGGATAGCTTTTACATTTACTCTTCATAAATTCGTTGGCCCATGACTGTGGAGGTTAGAAAGTATTGGATGTACAAGGTTTCATGGGCCAAGAAAGAAATGACGTCAGTCTGAGGTTAGTGGATTAATTTCTCTTCATGAAGTTTATTTTATAAGCTGCTGACAAAATCCTTTCATGAATTGATGCAGATCATAACGAAGACAGTATCTTAACATCTGAGATGTAGGGTTTAAGGTCCCCACAGCTGTGGCAATGAAGACTATCCACTGTCTTATAGAATGTGGCGCCGTGAAGAGCGATAGAAGTTCACGGATGTTTCGGAGAAACGTACAGCACCCAATCCTCGGGGTTGAGAATAATCCGAGCAAGCAGGAAGCTCAGATTGCCGCTTGCTTTTTTGCATACTTGGCGTACTCTTAGACCATGAGGATGGAGGCAGTAAATTTATGCGAAATGTCGATTAGTTTCTATCGGGCTACACGGCATCATATGCTGGGAGTATAATTCACTTTTATTATAATGTATGTATTTTACGAGGCATGGTTTTAAGATTATGATCCCTGTGCACCACAAAGTATGGTGGTTTAACGTAGGTTTAAATTCAAGTTGACTACAGTTGTACGAGAAATTCATGGCTGGATTTGCAGTTGTCCGGGCACCATGGCAATTGAGAACGTGGAACCCCCTATCAGTAACAACAGATTTAGGTTACGTCATTTTTCTTTCAATGAATTCTCACTTCTTGTAATAATCAAACATGCAGACTAAATTTTCATGATTTTAGATAAAAAAAATTCTCAATAAAATCGTAGATTCCATTTCTGTTTTGTGAAGCCTTAGATGGGAAGATAATACGAAACTGGCTCTTCAAAAGTACGCTGGGAACGTGTGAACTCCATGGTTGGGAAACGTGCCCCCTTGGGGCCCATTTTCATAGTAGGGAACAGCCAAAAGTCACTCGGAGCGAGATCCGGAGAGTACTGTGGTTGCGTGATGACAGAATGTTTTTCTCGGAGAGGAGGATTCATCTGGTTCAGAACAGGGACCAGTGGGTGGGTGTGCGTGCACGGTAATGAACCTTGGAGTTCCATAAAAAGTAGGAAGTTTCTTGCCTTGCTGAGTGACTGTTAGCTTAAAAAAGACTTTCCTTTATATGTAGAATTTCTGTGACTTTCTTGAGCACCCAGACACGTACCATCTATGTCCACCTCGTGTAACATCTGCTGCAGCTCTTCCTCGCGGGCGAATTGCCCCAGACTCCGCATGACGCGCCCAAGCTCCTCCTGGGTGATACTACCATCTCCATCCTTGTCGAACAGGCGGAAGGCTTCACGGAATTCTGAAAAGAGGGATTAACTGAGGAAGAGAACCTTGGATACATGACCCAGCTTTCCTTCAGTGTATTCAGTAACCGAATTTCATACACGTCCGTCACTTATTAACTGTGCTACAAGCCGGAAGGTCGCGGGTTCAAGTCCCGATGAGGTCATTGGAGTTTTTTCAATTGACCTAATCCTTCCAGCCGCACTATGGCCCTGGGGTCGACCCAGCCTATAACAGAAATGAGTACCAGGAATTTTCCTGTGGGGTTAAGTATGGCCGGAGCGTAAGGCTGACAACCTTACCGCCATCTATGAGCCGATTGTCTAGAAAATATGGGATCCTCAACGTCTCACAACCGTATGGGCCTCCGAGGCCTGTTACAAGGGTAGCTTTACCTTAACTTGCCATCACTTATTACTGGCTACGAACCTTATAGATATAAGTCCCATATTTTTACCCGCTTTAAAATAATTGACTGAACATGGAAAATTCATAGGGGAAATTTGGAAATTCCCATCTCTAACAACGAAGGCCGGCGCTGTAATATCGACTGAAACACTGCCTTTTATTTCTGTCATCAAACTGAAATCAAATGAGACAAATCAGCTTCTGGTCTATACTGATGATGGTAACCTACACGAAAATACGTTAAACACCACAAAGAAAACCACAGAAGCCCTAACAGATGCTAACAAGGAGGTTGGCCCAGAAGGAAGTGCAGAGACAGCCAGGTACATGTACATGTCAGAATGTAGGACAGAATCGTAGTTTAAAGATAGGTAACAGATCCTTTGAAAATATGGCGAAGATCAAATATTCGTGTTTGAACACGACAGTAAAAATTTGATTAATTTAATAAATTTTGTTGTTTGAACAGAATAATTCCAAGATTACATAAACCAGAAACATCCCTTTCATTGCTTACTATGAACTTTATTGCCCGTATCTACAAATTACAGCAAAGGACATTGCAGTATTTATAGCGAAATATTTAATACAAAATTTATGACATAAAACATATTTAATCGTATTCGGAAACATGATCGAATCTTTGGTATAAATATGGCTTATTATGTAGGTTTCCGCATAAAGTGATTTGCCCATAGAAATAACGAATTTTAGGAATTTCCGAAAAGGTGAAGTATGGCTCTCAATATTGTGGCAATGAAAGAAAATTTGGGCAGAAATTTCTCACGGTAGTGATGAAATCAGGATAACCGCCTCTGTGGTCTAGTGGCCAGAGTTCCGGATTCTATTCCCGGCGCTACAAGATTTTCTGAGAAGTAGTGGGTCTAGAACGGGGTCCACTCAACCTCGTGAGAACAATTGAGCTATTTCAAGGAAAAAGCGGCTCCGGTCTAGAAAACCGATATTATTATTCGTTGCGCTATCCACATAAGTTGGCACTAACTTCTCCGACAAGCGGAGGTCGCTCGGTCGGTATAGTTCGCTTACGGACTAGAACCACGGAGGTTTTTTGTTCTGTCATCAAATCATGACGTTAGGATTTAAAATAAACGAATGTGTGACTAACAGTGACAGGATTTAGACCGGTTACGCATTTTCCCGAAACATTATACATACTCCTCGGTGCCATCACATTTTCAGCGTTCTGTTCGTACAGGAAATCGGTTTTAGATGTGTATTTTCCTGTCATACATGTAAACAGAGGCTTCTGATGTCAATGTTTGAAAACCCGCATTGTCCTCTGCGTTTTGTCCTAACCCCTCATATGTCTTCAAGTGCAGCCGAATGCGTTCTTCTTCTTCTGGCTTTCAGCTCAAGAATTTACATTAGGAGCAAAAAAGAACCAAGCGCTGTCGTCGACAAGTGAATGTCCTTTTTGACTGATTTCATTTCGTTCTTTGTAAACGTTTGTAAACGTAGCCTTTTCCCCTGCATCAACGTTTGGTGGATCGTGCCTTCAGTCCACTAGAAATGGCAGTCATCCGTAACCTGAAGAACAGCTAAGGTCTATGTAAGAAGTTGAAAAACTTCTGCCTGTTTAAATATTGTTTTTAAAAGCACCGGAAATCAAATGTGAGTTTTACAGGTTGCGAACATTTTTGTAAACTAAATTAAAAATTCGGTTTATTTGAAACTCTATTGTTCGATTTAAGTTCACCGACGTTTCAGAGGGATGGACTGCCTCCACTTTGAAAATCTTCCTTGCCCTACGAAGCTCTGCGTGTTACTTGTTTCATGCTGGTTGTTTTGCATACTCTTAGTTCCTGGCGATAGAGTCAGCATCTTCCTCCTGAACGTCATTTAATTTTTACCGGACTGTACCATAGCGTTACATTTATCTTGTGTCTTGTTTATCGCACCTTTCTCTGGTTCTCGCATTTCACGCTGTAGTTCTATGCATATTTTCACCTTGTATGTTGGCCACGAAACAAATGACATATCTTGTACCACTCTGTAGAAATGAAAATCTCTCCACCCACCTGCCCCTTGTGTAGTACTGCCGAACAGCCCTGCTATTTATTTGCGATCGTTAGATTTCTGCTAAGCGGTCCACCAAATGGTGCAGTCTCCTTTTGTTCACTGTATCACTTATCATGTATTTTGAATTTCTGAGTGTAAATATGTGGACCTGCCGTCTAAGGCACGAAATACCTCCGCCCGCTCGAACATTGGGATCATGGGTTCGAATCCCACGCAAGAAATTGACGTATGTCTGTTTTATTCTGTGTTTGTGTCGTCCTGTATAGGTAGCAGCCTTGCAACAAGCTGATCCCCTGTCCAAGGAGTACTACCGATTGTCCGTAAGATTCGTAGTGTCCAGATTAATTCTGAAATGGGAATAGGCCAGGGGCTCTCAACCGTCAATATAAAAATGCCTAACAGTTGCGTGCTCACTGTAGACAAAAAAAAATTGGAAGTCGTAGCATTATTTTGCGGAAGTTTCCACCTGCATTAAGTTGGTTAGGTTTGAATGGAACCGCAGGTGGCAAACATAGAATTTACTGCGTTTGGTTGTGCATCAACGTCAATTCTGGTCCATGTCGTCCTCCCGCGGAATAGGTCGAGCCCTATTTAAGTTTTTGAGGTTCAAAAAATCTTTCTCCTTTAAGAATATATAGGTGAAGATCGGATTTGAGGTTATGAACAGTTCTGTCTTCTAGTATATAACGCCGTTTAGTCCGCTGAAAGTCATCCGACGTTTCGAAGTAGCATTTTGCCTCCGTCTTCAGAGCTGAATAACGAACCAAGCAAGAAATCATTGTGAAGCAGGTCGCAAGCAGGCGGCATGTTCCTCCGAAACATCGGTTGAATTTCGATGGACTGTATGGAGTTATATCCTAGAAGATAAAAACTCTTTATAGGTGACATGACTTGAGTTGCTCTTTCAAGAAACATGAAGACTTGAGACAGCGTAAGTGGTTTCAGAACCTAGAACCGAAACCGAGTCCTCCAGAAAACGAATCGAGAATGTTACCCACTCGAACATATAGAATTTCAGTATCGTAATGGAAATTTATTCAGCAGTGACGGGGGTGAAGCATGTGGATAGGAAAATGGACGCGATCTCCCATAATCGTTCGATGACATAGAAGCTATGTAGGCCCTACCTTTCATCTGTGACTTCGAGACGTGCTTATGCCCTTCTGGCACGCCGTTCCTCTTGATGTCAATGCCAGCAGCGGCGGCAGCTTGCGGTGGTGCTCTGCTGTGGTTACTGGTGCCACTGGTACTGCTCTGGTGCTGGTCTGGCTGCAGTCCGCTGCTTTGGCGCGTCTGTCACCAAGAAATATCACCACAGATTCTCAGTACCCTCTGAAATTCCAGTTGCTTAATGCTTACACTTTTACTACGCCATCGCATGCAGGCGTTAAGGTGATTACCAGCAGAATGACACGTAGACACAGACATGGGAACGCCTCACTTACTGAATATTTTTGTAGGTCATTTGATTCTCCACTTGATAAAGCTAGTTTAAACAGAATTTTATCATTATAGACACGAAATATTTATTTTCCATTGCCTACGCCACGCCGGTCACAGTAGCCAAGAGGTCTAAGGCATGCACTGTCTCCGCTCGCTCGGAAGCCGGGGTCGTGGGTTCGGATCTGTTTCCTATGAGGTACATTGCCGGTCACGGTAGCCGAGCGGTCTAAGGCATGCACTGTCTCCGCTCGCTCGGAAGCCGGGGTCGTGGGTTCGGATCTGTTTCCTATGAGGTACATTGCCGGTCACGGTAGCCGAGCGGTCTAAGGCATGAACTGTCTTCGCTCTCTCGGAAGCCGGGATCGTGGGTTTGAACCCCCCTCAGGGCATTGATGTTCAGTGTTTGTGAGTGTGTGCGTTTTCCTGTGTTTGTGTACAGGTATATGGAGTCCTTGTGACGAGCTGATCACCCGCCCAAGGAGTCGTACCGAATGTGTAAGATCTAGTAAACCGAAGTGAAATGGAGAGTTTCATGGAGGTAGGTCAAGGCCCAAAGTGGGGCTGTAGCGCCGAAGGAAAGAAAAATTGCCCATGCCTGTTTTGTTGGACCATGGCTAGGAAAATACTTCTATAGTCAATCAGGGTTGAGATTTCTTACCCCCTTTTTGAGTGTTTTATTTTTCGGTAATACAGCGTTTTACGCATGTGACGACCCCAGTTTAAACGCCATTTATATGGCGTCCAGATTTGTCCCTCCGTGAAGGTGATTGTTATTATTATTTATAGGAATGCCGCTTCTATGGCCTAGTGGTCAGAGTTCTTGGCTACAGATCCAGA
The DNA here is from genome assembly GCF_002891405.2 of Cryptotermes secundus. Taxonomy (NCBI): domain Eukaryota; kingdom Metazoa; phylum Arthropoda; class Insecta; order Blattodea; family Kalotermitidae; genus Cryptotermes; species Cryptotermes secundus. The sequence continues at coordinate 520,658 of NW_019723925.1, read as the reverse complement.
TATCGCGGGTTCGATTCCTGGCGCTATCAGATTTTCTGAGAAGTAGTGGGTCTGGAACGGGGTCCACTCAGCCTCGTGAGGATAATTAAGGAGCTACTTGAATGGAAAAGTAGCGGCTCCGGTCTAGAAAACCGAGATTAACGGGCGTGGGAATCCGTTGCGCTGACAACACTACACCCTCTAACCGCTGAAGTTGGTACTAATTTCGCCAACAGGTGACGGTCGCTCGGTCGGTATAGTTCGCTTTTGGAATAAAAGTCACGGAGTTTATTTTAGTTTAATTTAGTTTAGGAATGGCCTCATAGCATAAATTTCTGGTAACAAAACCTAAGTTCAGTCACATACTAAAGATCGCCATTGTACTCGATCATGCAGCAGCTAAATCCATTACACTTCTCAACAATTTGTTTCTCCTGACCATACAATTTCATTGAGTGGTACCCTTCTTGAGAAATTTATAGTCTCTAAATTGGTCAAGTAATTCCCCATATTCATTAACGTGTTCACAGTAGCACATTATTCGACCCTATCGCGAGCCAGATGAATCCATTCCATATCTTTATACCCTATTTCTTACATTTTAATATTTCTTCATCTGCTGCCATCTTATCTCTTACATCCAAAAACATCTCGATCAGCAGTTGTCAAGTCCCACCAGAGCAAAAACAAAAATTCATCTTTCCATTAAATGTATCTTTTAGAGTTATGAGCATTTTAGTATTACAGAAACATTTATGTCATTAATGGAAGTTTTTATTTTCTATATTTCACGTCTCACTCAACCGCCCGAGAGTTCCCACGTCTGAGTTATTGTAATGGCATCGTCTCTTCTCCTTGTGCTTCCGAGTGACTTCCGTTACCACATTCCATCTACACTAATAAGTGGTATGGAGATGAAATACGCGGACAGATGCACGGACGGAATGACATGAATCTCCCACACTGTCTGCTTCGTTTTGCATGACTCAAAGATAAAGGTAAAGCTGTCCTGTAACAGGCCGTGAAGGCCCACAGTATTGTGAGAGGTCGAGGCTCCCACATTTTCTCTAGACAGTCGGCTTACAGAAGGCAGTGGGGTTGTCAGCCTTACGCGCCTGCCGTCCTTTAACCCCAGTAAGATTCCTGGTACTCATTTCCGTTAGGGAGGCTGAGTTGACCTCAGGGCCATAGTGCGGCTGGAAGGATTAGGTAAAATAAAATTATCCCTGTAACAGGCCATGGAGGGCCGCAGAGTTGTGAGACGTTGAGGGTCCCACATTATCTAGAAAATCGGCTCACAGGTGGCGGTTAGGTTGTCAGCCTTACGCTCCGGCCGGCCTGTACCCCCCATGAAGATTCCTGGTACTCATTTCTGTTAGAGGCTGAGTCGACCACAGGGCCATAGTGCGTCTGGAAGGATTAGATAAATAGAAAAACCCATTTACCTTATCGGAAATCGAACCCACGACCTTCCGGTTTGTAGCATAGTGCCTCAACCAACTATACTACCGCGTGCCCCCTGCTTATACTCATACTTAACTTCTAAACACTGTTTAAAATGAAGAAACTGATGAATCTGAGTGCGCAGGAGCAGTAACCGCAAGCAGACATTTTGCTGAGAATTCATGAGCCGGGACAGCTCAGTCGGTATAGCGGCTTACTACGGGCTGGGGAACCGAGGGTCCGGAGTTTGAGTTCCGGTAGGGTGAAGAATTTTCTCCATGTCCAGACCGGCTCTGGGATCCATCCAACCTCCTATCCAATGGGTACCGAAGGCTCTTTTCCCGGGGGTAAAGCGGCCGGGGCGTGAAGCTGACCACTCATCTCCAGCTAGTGCCGAGGTCAAGAAAATGTGGATCTATACATCCTGTACCCATACGCCTTCATGGTATAGCGCTTAGTTAGTTATGGACAGGGACAACTTCACCTTTGTCTTTACTATATTGTTTGTATACAGCTGTCGTAATGAATCATGTTATCAAAAATTGCTGGAGTCTGTAAGTTTTTAAGAGCTTCCATTAATGATTAATATAAAACTGAAAATGTACATGTAAGTAAAAGTATACTTCTTGGAAAATGAGAGGCTTCATTCCTACTTTGGGCAATATGACCAACGGGAAACAAGAAGCAGGAGATCTGAAAGTTTGTGACGATGGTAAATTGTTACAATTAATATGTTGTTGGACATTATCCATCATCTTGTCTGTTCTTAAAAAAAGTCCTGTTTCTTTTAAAAACACGACGTTTCGGGGACTGGATTCTGTCCAATAGACACAGCTAGCCCCTATCTCCGGAGATAGGGGCTAGCTGTGTCTATTGGACAGAATCCAGTCCCCGAAACGTCGTGTTTTTAAAAGAAACAGGACTTTTTTTAAGAACAGACAAGATGATGGATAATGTCCAACAACATATTAATTGTTAGAAGCAGGAGGTTTAGAATCGCTGTATTACGTCACTACGCAATAAACGTACGTGTGTGAGACTCATATTGTTTCATAAATAGGAATGTGATGGCTTCCTTTGTATTATGTCGACGAACAGAAGCCAATCACCTGGAAGAAACACGTCACATGAAGATAACAGTGGAACATTTTACAATATTGGAGTTGCGTACACACATTTCCCAAGTTTGGACTTCTGAAATTTGCAATTCTTCGTAATATTTATTTTCAACTCCGGCAGTTACAGTTCAGTTTCTTCGTTTCCCTCGTCTAATCTTGTGCTGATATCTTGTGAGGAATATGAACATTAAATGTTCGTAGCCTAGAGAAAAATTCATGAACGCCATCCCGAGGGGGGGTCAGACATCTGCTCCCCGCTGGATTTAAAGAAATAAAAATTTAAAACAATAAAGGGGCGACAGGAGGTTGGAGAAAACTGCACAACGAGGAGCTTCATAACTTGTACTCTTCTCCAAGTATAATTAGAATGATCAAGTCAAGGAGGATGAGGTGGGCAGGGCATGTAGCACGAATGAGGGAGACCTGGAATGCGTATAGGATATTGGTGGTAAAGCCACGAGGAAAGATACCACTAGGAAGACCAAGGCGTAGGTGGGTGAACAATCTTAAAATGGATCTTAGGCAGATAAGATGGGATGGTATGGATTGGATTGATCTGGCTCAGGATAGGGAGCAGTTGATGGCTCTTGTGAACATGTAGATACTGTAGGGTTCTGACGATGGTAATGAACCTTCGGGTTCCATAAAATGCTGGGAAGTTCTTGAGTGGCTGCACAATTTGCCGCTTCTCAAGAAGGGCTCAGCTCCATGAGTAAGTAAGTAAGTAAGTAAGTAAAGGGGCGACAAGCAAGAATCTGCCTCTCATTAGAATTTTATGGAAAAAATCACAATTGGAGAAAGGAAATATACCGAAGGTTAATACCAAGAACTGTTTTGTATTTTTATTCTCCTTCTATTCTGAATACTCTAGATCGGTCAACAAAAGTGTCTTAAAAGTTTTAAACGCAAGTTTTGAAGCAAATTTTCTGGCCAAACACCTCGGCGCGCCCAAGGCAATTGTGTCTGGAATGTAGTTAGCTTATTTGGTTCCGCCCAGAATACACAGAATTAATTGTAATATTTCAAAATATATGTCTCCGAATTAGTACAAGCTTCCATGACATCTATCTTATTCTACGAGTATAAGGGAAATATTTCGATTTTTTCTTAGTAATCAAGTATTCACAGACAGCAAATTAACTAAAATCTCATCACCCGAATAGATTATAGTAAAGCATATTACATACGCATATAGAACGTTAATATAATACAAGCATAGTTGCAGATTAATTAAGAATTTATGAGCATTGTGCCCAATTTCTTTATTTCAGCGCCGTTTATTTTAATAAGAAAGCCTGGGAAGAGTGTAGTTTCATTATGCATCCATTGCTACTAAACGTATGCATCATATATGTCCAGAGAATTCGTCAGATGCACTTTATCTGATACGCAATCCATCAACTGAGCTATTGTGACATTTACAAGTGTTTAGCATATTATTTACGCACGTGTATGAACAGTATAACATGACACAAACTATAACAATTGAATTTCAGCACCTGGTTCGCAATGTTACTCACCGACACGCTGGATAATGAGACGTAGAGACCTGTTCTATGGAGTGACCGTGCGTTATCATTTTGAGTGCAGACATCATAGCTGCCTTTTGATGCAGGAAGAAATCGCTGTGAACAGTGAGTGTACAGTATTGTTCATCTGGCATATGTTATTTTAATGTTATTGTTAGTTCCTTCCATCACCACGTGTTTCCATTGATCCCGTTTAGTTTGAGCCCAATGCTTTTGTTAAAAGGAAAGGAAGCCATTCACCTACACGTGTTATATAGAGAATTTCTTTGGGAACGCTGATTTGGCGGAAGAACTGGACGCGTCTTCCGGCAGATTGGGACGACCCGTAACGCATGGAATTTCATCACCGTTCCGCTGTTTAGAGAACTCACTCTATAACCCATTTTTAAACGATGAAGCATGTGACTAGTCTGTTACATTTTGTTCTTTATCCGGCACCATCGTACGTACAAGAAAAAACAAATAAACTCCGTGATTTTAGTCCGCAGGCGAACTATACCGACCGAGCGACCGCCGCTTGTCGGCGAAGTTAGTGCCAACTTTTGCGGATAGAGGTCACGTGGTCAGCGCTACGAATCCCCACGGCCGTTAATTTCGGTTTTCTAGACCGGAGCCGCTATTTCCTCGAAATAGCTCCTCAATTATCATCACGAGGCTGAGTGGACCCCGTTCCAGACCCACTACTTCTCCGAAAAAAAATCTGGTAGCGCCGGGAAACGAACGCTGACCACTAGACCACAGAGATGGTCCCATCGTACATACAAACTAAATGAAAGATAGGCCTATCAGAAACGAAGTAGTCAAATTCGTACAAATATCTAAGACCAGTGACTCGTTTGACATTTTAATGTGTTCGTCAGGAGGAAGTTGGAAAGTTTTTTCTCTTCGGATGTAACGCCACGTACTTCAGTGAAATTCAACCGACGCTTTGGGTAACATGTCATCTCCACCTTCAGGGTCGAAGAGTAAGCCAAGCAAGAAACTAGCATGAAACAGGCAGCAAGCAGAACTCTGCTTTCGCTGGAATACATGGCGTTATATCCAAGAAGGTAGAACTGTTCATAGTCAGTGGTGTATAAGTTGTCGACTGTCCACTGTGTTGTCTTGGTGCACAGAAGCCATCATTCATAGTCTGGTCGTCCAAGGGTACAAGTTCTTAATATATGAAGTGTATTTAGTTGAGTTTCTGTTTAATGAGTTGTGTTTCGTTATGCTACACAGACCTGTGTCCATATAATACCATATGTAGGATGTATGGTCAGTACTTGCGCGAAGTACTGTGACAGGAAGGATTCCCTTACATCAATGCTTCCCAAACTTCTTTTACTCCGGAACCCTCTCGGTATAAAAAGTTGATGTATACCCAGACTAATTAAGGGAATAAAAAAATGGTAAGGCTATCCCTGCACCGGTCACTGTAGCCGAGCGGTCTAAGGCATGCACTGTCTTCGCTCGCTCGGAAGCCGGGATCGTGGATTCGGATCTGTTTCCTGTGAGGTACGAACTGAATTCTTATATATTATTCTTATACACTGCCGGTCATAGTAGCCGCGCGGTCTAAGGCATGCACTGTCTTCGCTCACTCGCAGGCCTGGATCGTGGGTTCTAATCCCATTCAGGACATGTATGTTTCATGTTTGTGTGTGCATCTGTTTTCTGTGTTTACATACAGGTAGAGGCCTTGCGACGAGCTGATCACCCGCCCAAGGAGTCCTACCGAATGTCTAAGATCTAGTAAACCGAAGTAAAGCGGAGAGTTTCATGGAGGTAGGCCAAGGCCCAAATTGGGGCTGTAGCACCAAAAGAAAAGAAAAAGATCATTCGGTACATAGGTGGACAGCAACGAAGGCGGGTATGCAGCTTTGGTTTACTTATAATGTCTGCAGCTCTTTGTGCAGGTTTTCTGTGTCGATTGTGTTCCAAATGTGGCCTTTCCTTAAGGCTGGGTTTGTGGTCTGGTTACACTGGTCTGCCCAGCAGTGAGGCCACAGATTCTGCTGGAACGGAAATCTCCTTCCATGGACATTTCACAACAGACAGATCTATAGTCAATGATGTTCGCGTTATTCTTTTCGTGGCAAGACGAGGTATTCATATAGGACATTGGTGGGAAAGCCAGATGGAAAGAGATCACTGGGAAGCCAAGGCGTAGGTGAGATGGTATGGATTGGATAGATCTGGCTCAGGTCAGGGACCAGTGGAGGATTCTTGTGAACACGGTAATGAACCTTCGGGTTCCTTAAACTGCTGGGAAATTCTTGAATAGTTGCACAATTTGCAGCTTCTCAAGAAGGCCTCAGCTGCATGAGTGGGGAATGAGGCAAGACGAGCGAGTAAATACAGACAGCAACAAATCGTGAATTACGAAACCATCTGTACAAGTCTGGCTGTCCTTCATTCCCATTAGAAAGGAGTACGTCACACTCATCTAAACCGTGGGCATTTGTTGCATGTTGAGCAGATACATATAAATTGTAAATTTGTCAGGGCCAGTGATGCATGTTTTCGAATAAAATTTTAGACAAGCACAAATAGCTATAGACGCTAAGGTAAATTTAATCACATTTTCCCTTCCTCGCACTGGTGTCACTAAATGTTATATATATTATAACCCTTTTTCCACTTCTGGTATCTTTATTGTTCCGAATTTACAGACACCAGCCTCGCACGACATACAAGACGTTGACTTAAACGGGGAATACTGAACGAACGTCATGCAGGTGACGTCATCACAGCTTCGTCACGCCACCACGGTACACTGGGTACTTCCCCGTAAATTGTTTAGCAATTACGCGCATATGCAATGCCATCTGGTCAGCAGTTTTTATAGCCGACGTACGTATGTTCACGTAGTTAGCAACCTGCAGCAGCTGATAGTGCTGTAAGTGATTGTCTAGTGTGGGGGTTCTCACTTCCCTGAAATATTACACGAATTTATGTCCCCTCCCATCTGCAAGCCAGTGGAAAATTCAGTTCTGCATGATAACAGCTTGAACCGGAATGGCTTTACTGCCTCCGTACATCTACAGTAGGCTTAAAGCAATCCAGAAAATATTAGCGAAGTGTTCGCCAACTATACCTACATTTTGCGGAAGCGTATTGGCTTGCAAAAACTATGCATGGGTATAAATGTTCCTTCCTTCCCCTCGGCGCTACAGCTCAAGTTGAGCTTTGACCTCCTGAACAAACTGCCTCCATCCATCCGAGGCTGATTATCAGGTTTCTGAACAATTCAGTTTTTACGGTGTGAGGTTGTTAGCCTCAAGCCCAACCCACAACCTGGAAGACCTGGACATCCCTCCTCGTCTGTCTGCTACCCGTTCACCTGGTTGGCATGGGTGACCCTACCAGTAGCTACGCTACCACCGGCATAGCTCTCAGGGTCGCAGGAGCGCTTAAACCCCACTACCACGATAAGGCGGAGACACCATCGGGGGGGGGGGATATAACAATATATTTTAAATAATTCTTGAGAAGTCGGCGACCCTCCCTCCCCCTTAGAAGAGTTCGCGGCAAGAATATCAGTAACAACAGAAAGTTGGAGGTATACAGTTACTGCAAAAATGAAAAGCGCGCAAATCGGAACAAGTAATAATCATTAGAGATTGAATAATTTAATTTAACATACTGCATTTTTCTAAATGAGGAAATATACAATTTGTTAAACTATTTCGCGGCACACCTGGTACCTTGGGGCGGCACACTCGTATGCTGCGATCACCAGTGTGCCGCGGCCCTCCAGTTGCAGACACTGGTATAGCTCTGTATATGATGACAGGACATTCGTTCAGAAATTGAGTTTTATCCTCCCAATGGCTATGGCCCTGGCCGCCTTACATGTGACGACTAAAGGGGGCTATTTACTCGTACATGCATATGCGATAAACACAAAACGAAATTCCAGTATAAAAAGCGTAAAATATTTCGTCCTTAATATGTACTAAAATTTTCGTCAATGGTAACTTGTAATAAACTTGTTTACCTGCTTAATTAAGTAGTCATGAAGACTATCGTGGAAACTGAGGTGTCTATCTATCTATCTATCTATCTATCTATCTATCTATCTATCTATCTATCTATCTATCTATCTATCTACAGCCCTTTGTTGGGCCTTGGCCACTTTTTCAGTTTCTTGATCTTTTACAAAGTCGGTAGGACTCCTTTGACGGGGGATCGGCCCGTCGCAAGGCCGCTACCTCCACACACGACTAAAAAAACACGGAATAAACGCACACGGACGTCCATGCCTGAAGTGGGATTCGAACCCACAATCCCAGTATCGATTGGGCGAAAACAGTTCATGCCTTATGAGGAATATCGTCTTTTTGAATGTTGCGCCGTGTAGATCTTGTGTGAACTGACGTTTCGGAGGAAATACGGCGCTACATCCCAGAAGACGGCATTCTTCATAATCACCGCCGTGAAAACCTCAGCTCTTACACAGTTAATGACTCAGACCGCGCGGCCAGTGTGATCGGCGGGGATTGAACTGTAGCTACAGGAGTTCATAAATTTGGCACTAAATGGAATTGAGTGGTCAGTTTCACGCCTCGACAGTTTTACCCCTGGAGAAAGAGCTCCCGATACTCATTGGATAGGAGGCTGGTTGGGCCTCAGAGTCGGTCTGGACGACATAGAGAATAGGCAATTTTTTACCCTACCGGGACTCAAACTCCGACCTCTTGGTCGACTAGCCGTAGCCAGTCGCTATACCGACTGCGCTACACCGGCTCCTCGTATATAAATTGTACCCGAATTTTTCCTGGGACTAAGGCAGCTGGGCCATGAAGCTGACCACTGACCTCCATCTAGTGCCGAGGTTAAGAATTGTGAAGCTATATCTCCACTCCCCCAAACGCCTTATTTGCATGATGCTTAATTAATGAATTGAGAACATGGACAACTTTACCTTGTACCTCACCCGACTTATGTTCGTCATGCACAGGCCGCCTATTTTGACCTGGACACTGGATTGCGCGTGAGAAGTGAGCAGAAGTATGGGATGATGTAGGGGGGTAGCGGTTGCAGCTGCGTTATGGGAGGAAGGAGAACGGTGGAAGGGAGGATGGGGTACTGTAATCAAAAACCTGTTAAAAACCATACAAACCCTGCAATCATCATCTCAGTACAATCGACAAAATGCACTGCGCATTACGGTGAGAACGGTCAGGTATAGAAAGACAGACTATATTTTCCTGTGTCATTATATTTGCAAAGAAGGACATGAGACGGTTCTTTTTTAAACGGATTCGTTTGGCACTTCCTCGGCTGCATGTTGGGAAAAACATGAAACGTCTACACATGCTAATATTCTCGCCTTTATGTTTACATAAAACATCCAGAGTCTCCGGAACACTTGATGCCGTGTTACATGGCAGGAGGCACGCCGAAAGAAGACACATGCAAATGTCTTAACGTAAATAACGTTACGTTTCTGTTAGTCTTGGGCTATGAGCATGCGTTCTACTCTTCATCCATTAGCTTTTCAAGTTAATGTTCTAGGGTAAGTGATTTCCTTTCTTAACATCCACAGAAATGTTCTGGTTGTTGTATGGCGTCAATTATACAAACCTGACCCTCGACGTGCAAACTGGTTATGTCCCAAAGCTCCTTTCGTACTTCGAGGCATATTTTTTTTTCGCATAATAATATTGAGTGAGAGCCGGTATAGCGACTGGCTATGGGTTGGACGACTAAAGGATCGGAGTTCGAGTCCCGGTGGAGGAAAGAATTTTCACTTTTCTATGTCGTCCAGACCGGCTCTGGGGTCCACCAAACCTCTTATCCAATGTGTACCGGGGGCTCTTTCTCCGGGGGTAAAGCGGCAGGAACGTGAAGCTGACCACTCACCTCTAGTTAATTCCGAGGTCAAGAAAATATGGATCTATATATCCTCTCTCCCATACGCCTTCATGGCGAAGTGCTTAATTAGCTAAGCACAGATACAACGTTACCTTTTAGTAGATGAATATCTTCGTTTATGAATAAAGCCTGTTTGGCCTATAATACTGTATGTACTTGTACTTTACCTTATAAATGAGCACTGAAAAGCACGTTACATGTCCATAGACAAGAAACAGAGTGGAAGTGTATGGGACTGGATAGAGTTGGCTCAAGATAGGGACCATCGGCTGGCTCTTGTGTACACGGTACTGAACACTGGGGTTCCGTGAAAGGTGGATAGCTTCTTGGCTAGCTGAACTAATGTTACCTTTTCAAGAAGGGTTCTGCTCCGTGCAGTTGATCCTTTCTTTTGATCTCTTTATTTTCTTCTTTCACTCTTCCAATAATCATTAAAGTATTTTGCATATCTCTTGCCGATGATGGAGATTGTATCGTATCTTTGTTACCAATATTTTTTCTCAGATACGTTTTAAAAGGTACAAGACGGAGCAAATTTATAGGAACATAAATATACCTAATACAAGCAAACGAATGCTCTTTATAGTCCTGTTTAGCTTTACGTTTCTGAGTTCAACGTTTTCCATTTTATAGATATAATTGTATATAGATTATGTTTTAATTGCAGGTTTGTACTGATCCTGTATTCCATTTCAGGCAGGCTTTGCTGTGACACGGTTCGAATTTAGAATGAGATGTCTATAATGCAATCAAACAAAAACCAGTTCAAAATTCGTACACGTGTTATACAATATTATTAATTTTTCACTTTCGTTAGATATAAGGTATCCCTGTAACAGGCCATGGAGGCCCATAAGGTTGTGAGATGTTGAGGCTCCCACGTTCTCTAGACTATCGGCTCGCAGATGGCGGTGAGGTTGTCAGCCTTACGCCCCGGCCGCCCTTTACCCACAGGAATATTCCTGGTACTCATTTCTCTGTTTGAACATGATAATGAAAGTTATGATTTGAGGATTTCTTGAGTACCTGAGCAACTGATGGCTTCATAAGAAAGGCTCAGCTCCATGAAGTTAATATCATCATTCAAGTGTTGCTTAGTACTCGTATGTTATCGGTCTTGACGTGTGTTATAGGCTGGACCTGCAGCATAGTATTACAACCTCTTCTCATGAAGACGTTACTTTTGAAAGTATGGAAGTAATGTGTTTCCATTTATGAGTGTGTATAATGTAAAATGTAAATACATTAAGCTCTCAATCCTTTTGCGCTTAATAATTTTGCAAAATATCCAATTTATTTTTACTCCGCTTCAAATATGGCAACAGTACGTTATAGGCAGACAATTTTTTAAAAATACCGTCTTCTGGGATATGGTGCCATGTAGATTTTTGTGAACCGACGTTTCATATAAACGTATCGCTTCCATCTTCAGGGTTGAAAAATCCGCGAACGAGGGACCAGCGTAATCATATGGCTGCAGACGGCAGAAGGGGGTTGTCCAGTGATTTTGATTAGCTCTTTCTAATGGGCTCAACTAAGTGGGTGTGTTCCCCCCTCACCTGAGGACTAAAACAGATCCAGTTTCCGAAACGTCGTGTTTTCTATTTTGTTTTCTATATTTTGTAGACTGCCTAACGATGGAAAAAGTCCCAAATCTCAGTAATTCTGTGATTTATTTTTAGGTTTGAGATTCTTACTACAATAACAGGAAAGAGGTCTGTCTTCTGGTATGTGACGCCGTGTAGTGCTACTTGCTGGCTGCCTGCTTGGCTTACTCTACCTCCCTGAAAATGGAGACAGTAAGGGCTACGCATCCCACATACAGAGTTCGCCGTGTTATCCCGGCAACTTCTCCGACAACACTGTAATGCGTTAAGTCTAAACCGGTAGCTGCAGGTGCACAGATACTGCAAGTAGGAAACTTTCTCAATCTTGTACGTTTAATCGTGATTCGCTAAAATTGAAAGGAATCTGAAAGGAATGTCTGAACGGTTACATTGCCTCCACTCTTCCTCCTTGTTAAAACATGTCACGTAACGGCGAGAGAAAAGACCCGGGAGTCTCATATACCGTGTTAGCTGATAAGCATCGTTTTTTTGCTTCTGTTACTCCCTGCTAATAACTCAGCTTTCATGAAGGATAGAATTAAAGTTTCCTTAGGCGGTATAGGGACTGCCTACAATCTGGACGACCGGAGGGTCGGAGTTCGAGTCCCGGTAGGGTCAGAATGTTCCACTCTCCATAGCGTCCAGACCAGCTTTGGTGCCCACCCAACCTCCTATCCAAAGGGTACCGGGTGTAAAGCGGCAGGGGCATGAAGCTGACCACTCACCTCCAGCTAGTGCCGAGGTCAAGAAAATGTGGATCTATACATCCACTCCCCCATACGCTTTCATGGCGTAGTGCTTAATTAGTTAAACACAGGGACAACTTTACCTGACACTGCGTGCATATACGTATATCGGAACAGAAATAAACGAATACTGTTGGGTCAAGAAAATATGGATCTATACATCCACTCCCCCATACGCTTTCATGACGTACTGCTTAATTAGTTAAGCACAGGGACAACTTTACCTGACAGTGCGTACATATACGTATATCGGAATAGAAATAAACGAATACTGTTGAAATGCTTAATTATAAAAAAATGTCATAATTTTTTATGTGGTTCTAGTTTCGTTCCAAAATCGAAAATTCGCATGGCCGCCTTGTCCGTGTTACTCGTAACAAAGAATTTAAATGTACAAAGGTATATAGTTTCATGATCATACTGTCATCAAGATCGATAGAAATTATTGGGGGGGGTACCTGTGGACATAAGGATATACAAGCTCATATTTCCCAATAATATAAACTAAGAATATGAATATAACATGGAAACGTAAGGTGGGGGGGACACGGTAGCGCAGTTGGTTGAGGGACTATGCTACAAGCCGGAAGGTCGCGGATTCGAGTCCCGATGACGTTGATTTCTTTTTAAATTGGCCGAATCCTTCCAGCCGCACTATGGACCTGGTGTTGATTCGGCCTCTAACAGAAATGAGTACCAGGAATCTTCCTGGGGGGTAAAGGGCTGCCGGCGCAAAGGCTGACAACCTCACCGCCATTTTTGAGTCGATTGTCTAGAAAATATGGGAGCCTCGATTTCTCACAACCCTATGGGCCTCCACGGCCTACTACAGGGATAGCTTTACCTTTACGTCAGGTTGGATTATTTTCATGAAACAGAAAGTAATCAATTGAAAACCTCATTTCTGAACACACTGTATTGTGGAAAATTGCATTCATGATCATTTCGATAAGACTTGAGATGGACCGTTTGTGCTATTCTCACGGGTGCAATAGCTGTCCGTGGGATCAGCGTGATAGGTCCAAGTCAGTGCACCTGTGCTCTGGGTCACACACTTTGCCACGCACTGCGAGTGGAGCCACAGAGTTAACATTGCAGTGTGCATGACAGTTCAGTAAACAGGCGGATAATATGTGGAGTCCTCGATTGAAGTACGACTTAGGGAAGTAGATCTTCATAAGTTATCTGTTTATAGGTCAGGGCTATACAACTATCGACATTCGGGCCACATTAGGCTCGCCACGTGGTTCCATGCGGCACGCGAATGTATTGTTGCATCCCGTAAAATGTGTTAACGCCTTCTTGAGCTTTAGAAGAAAACAAAAAGGCAGATGATCTTATCGAAAAATAAATTTTGGTATCAGAAGTCGTTACTGAATATGCTGAGTAATGCTTCAGTTGACTTCACAACACACCTAACAAAGAAACATATTGAATTAGTATAACTCCGTGATTGCGTGCAATATCGACACAACGCAACAAATTCCTAACGGCTGACTATTATTTTTTGTATTGCTAGTGGGGTGGGACTAAGTCCCTTGTACTGCGGCCATTTCTGGCCTATTGTATCAGCCCCAGATGATAGGTGAGGGTGATTGTGGAGCAATTGGTTGAATGAAGATTGGCAGGGGAAACCGAAGTACTCGGAGAAAACCTGCCCCAGCGCCACTTTGTCCACCACAAATCCCATTTGACAAGACCTGGGATCGAACCCGGGCCACCGCGGTGGGAAGCCAGCGACTAACCGCTTGAGCTATGGCGCGGCCAAACGGCTGACTATTAAGCACAGTCGACGTGGCAACACGTAATTTAAGTAAATTATTTTTAAATTTATGGGTCAAATTCTCATTAGTATGTTCCATAGTTCTGATTAGAACCACGGTAGTTCAATTGTATAGCGAAAGGCTACCGGCTGGACGACTGGGGTTTGATTCCCGGCAGGAGCCAGATTTTTCTCTTCTCCTTTGTGTCCAGACAAGCTCTGGGGTTCACCCAACTTCCTATGCAGTGGGCGATTTCCTCGGGATAAGGCGACAGGAGCATGAGGCTGACCACCTCCAACTAGTGCCGAAGTCAAGAACGGCGGAGCTATGCCTTCACTTCCCCATGCGTCTTCATGGCATAGTGATTAATTACACACAGGAAGAACTTTACCTTTATTTACAGAGATTATATTTGTACAAGTATATTCAAAACATTTCTTAATGTGCCTCGTGGGAGTAACCTAAGGTCCAGTGCGGCCCTCAGTTGTTTTGAAATTTGACAGCCCTGCTTTAGGTCTGTGTTCAAAATAGGACATGTAGGCTAAAAACATTTACTTTCATGACGGAAACCCCTCCATTTTTATTTGTAAGCACCACAAACATGACGCAACACTGCAAGACTAAAATAAATAATCACGAAACTGGGTAGGTTTACACGAATGCATAAAACATTACACTTCGCAACATAAGAACAGTTGTGGACAAAGAAGTCAGATGAATGGATCAATTTAAGTGTCAAAGTGTGTGCTTTACTTTGTTACTGCAATTCTTTCAGGCCTTTTCCTCCGTCTGTTTCGCTGTGCCTCAATTCTTATACTCGCGGAGTGGAGGTGTAACGTTAGAATTGCTTGCCGTCCGAGCGAGAGCGCATTGATCCAGCGGTTTCACGATCCAAGTCTCTGTTTTTCTTTCTCCCTCACCACATTGGTATCTTTTTTCTTTTTTCCCCTGCAAAGCTGTGATACGTGTAGAGATCCGGGTAATTCTGTCGGGAAAACAGACGATTGGTTCCGACAGAGCGAACGGATTGTGGACCCACATGCAAAGGGCATAACCAACCCCCCGAAGAGTCCATGAGAAGGCAGTCAAGAATTCCACATCTTTTATAGAACCTGAAGTTTGATTTTCGTGTTCACAGGAGCCCGCCAGTGGTCCCTAACGTGAACCAGATGAATAAAATCCACATTCCGTATTTCTTTCTTTTGCGCTCTAGAGAGCTTAGAGAAAAGAACGCCTTACTTGTTCTATATGTCTGCTATAATTTTTTATACATATAACTTCCGGTTTTCCAAAAATAAACAGAAATTTATGTTTTATTACACATTAACGGTATTAAGTTGAAAAAATTATAACAGATCAGTATGTTATTCACTCACTCACGGAGCTGAGCCTTTCTTGAGAAGCCGCCAATTGTGCAGCTACTCAAGAACTTTTATGAACCCGAAGGTTCATTACCGTGTTCACAAGAGCCCTCCACTGGTCCCTATCCTGAGCCAGATCGATCCAGTCTACACCACCCCTTCCTACATCTCTAAGATCCATTTTAATATTGTCCACCCATCTACGTCTTGTTCTCCCTAGTGGTCTCTTTCCTTCTGACTTTTCCACCAGTATCGTATATGCATTTCTCTTCTCCCCATTCGTGCTACATGCCCTGTCCATTTCTCCTCCTTGACTTGATCATTGTAATTATACTTGGAGAAGAGTACAAGTTATGAAGCTCCTCATTATGTAGTTTTCTCCAACCTCCTATCACTTCGGCTCTCTTCGGTCCAGATATTCTCCTCAGCACCCTGTTCTCAAACTCCCTCAGTCTTTGTTCCTCCCCTAATGTCACAAAGCAAGTTTCACGCCCATACAAAACCACAGACAAAATCATAGTTTTGTATATTCTGATTTTTATGTTTTTAGAGAGCAGACTCAATATGTTACTACTCTCCTAATTATACCCATGCATTACTTTCAGACAACGATGGGTAGAACACCTACTCTGCATATGTTACAAGACCGCCACGGTGCAATCTGTACAGTTTCCCCTGCGTTCCTTACTTAGTACCCCCTTCTAAATGTATGGGACTGCTTCTGTGTTGTGGGCCATTGTGAAAGTCCAGATGACCCAACAGCATTTCGTTAGCATTGGTTAGCTTTTCAACGGACTACACTGAGTTATACCCCGGAAGATATGATTTTTATAACCATCGCTGTAAGAAGTTCAAATTCCTGAGACCTTATTTTGTATTTTTCAGTATTATATGTTATGATTGGGTTGTTAGTATGCGGGGTGGGGCCCATAGTGTACCGGACATTTTTGAACTTACAGGACGGAGACAAAAAAAAAACAAAGGTAGTGCCAACTTTAGCGGATAGAGGGTGTCGCGTGGTCAGCGCAATGAATCCCCTCGGCCGTTAATTTCGGTTTTCTAGGCCTGAGCCGCTATTCCCTTCAAATAGCTCCTCAGTTATCCTCACAAGGCTGAGTGGACTCCGTTCAAGACCGAATACTTCTCATAAAATTGGTATTGCGGGGAATGGAACCCTGACATCTGGATCTGTAGCCAGGAACTCTGACCACTAAACTACAACGGGAAAAAAAAAGATAAATAAAGGGGGGGGGGGTTGTACAGAGGCTTTGAATCCTGTACAGTCACCAACTTGCCTAGTCTCTGAAGTCAGGAGGAGAGAGTACATGCCTCATCCCCTACTATAAAAATTTCCACGTGTTCCTTTGCTGTCATCCACAAGCCAAACCTGGCAATGAACGCCACAGTTTACATCGAATACAAATGTCAACGAATTAAATTACTGTCTGAAATGTGACAGTTATTCCTTCGTTGAGGGATGTCTTCCCACCGTGTTACTTTTCTTCTCTGTAATTTTCGATCCTTGAAAGTGGAGAAATTTAATTTTCCTGGAAGTCACTCTTCCCACTTTGTCTCTAATATGCCTCTTCACACTCAAGAAGAACAGACTGTTAATTAAACCCGAAAATGCTTCAGTACTAAAAGAGAATGTGTTGACCTGCGAGTAGACAAAGTGCTGACGGTATTTCTCTTTCTGGAAACCTCACGCTTAGTAGTTTATTGAGTGCTGGACAAAACATACGTAGTTCATTACCGAACAGCATGATGTATGTTGTTTTGTTTCTATATTTATTCTTGTTTTATACAACGACGCTTTCTATCTGTCTGTCTGTCTATCTATCTCGGCCTGCCTGCCTACCTACCTATCCGTCTGTCTGTGTACAGCCCTTTGTTGGACCTTGCCGCTTTTTCAGTTTCTTAAACCTATACACAGTCGGTAGGCCTCATTGGACAGGGAATCAGCCTGACGCAAGGCCGCTACCTGCACACAGAACAACACAAACACAGAATAAACGCTCGCAGATATCCATGTCTCGAGAAGGATTCGGACCCAAGACCCCAGTGTTCGAGCAGGCGAAGACAGTTCATGCTTCAGACTGCGCGGCCACTGACCGGCAACACTTTCAATAGTTCAGATTAAATAGCATGAGTAATATGATAGTAAGTTAATAATGAGCTGGAAGAGACGAGGAAGGAAGTGGTCGTGGTCTATTTGACGGTTCTGCGTCAGAAGTAGCCAAGCCAGTTCAACCAACAAATTCATACTAGCATTGAAGTTGCCATTCGTACATTCCTCAAGACCCACCTGGGCCGAAATATATTGTCAGTGGAAAAATAAATATATTTGTCTGTGTGACGGAAACTCCATTTTTATGTCTAATATAGCAGCAGACCATTTGCTTTCACGCTGGTTTCTTGCTCAGCTTATTCTTCTACCCTGAGGATGGAGGCTGTATGTTCCTTCGAAACGTCGGATGATTTTCTTTGGGCTATACAGCGTTATATACCAGACTATAATACTCTTCAGTCAGAGGATTGCTTTTTCTTATGTTATAATATGTTACGTGATGTTATGGAGTATTGTAAGCTGGTTGTCTCGTTTCTTCTTCGTGCGCCCTCGAGAACACAAGGATCCGAAAGGGAATGAGCGTCCGTCACCCCCTCGGCCTGTTATTGCAAAGGATTTCCGATACAGATTCGATTTGAAGAGGTGCAGCAAGTATAATAGAGGGGAGGTGGGCTGGTAGGCAGACTTTGCTGTGGCAGCCGTCGTTCTATAATAGCCTTATATTGATCTGTCAGATTAAAGTCAGAACCCCATGTAGGCTCTCACTTTCCACAATTATCGACTCTATGGACTATGTAACAGTACTGTACTGTACCAACAGCAACTACACGCACTATATATTGCGGACATTATAACGAAATACTAACACGAAACTCAGAAGAAATATAAATCCTAAGTTAGAAGCCGAGAGTGTAATTAACTCTACACGAAACTGGCTTTTAGGATAGTATATCGTGTATATCGAAAATATCATATTTTATATAGAATATATGCATATTTGTAAATATACTTGTACATAATATAAGTTATCGATTTTAACAAAAAATATTCGCTACTCCTTTCTTCGTTCAACTTGTGTTCTTTCGATATTCTATATTAATCTGTTTGTATAAGGTTTTTGTATGCATAAGGAATGAAACTTTTTATCGACTTCGGTTTTGTGTGTGGCAACACCCGGCAGGTGGATTGCTCCACATATTAATTCTCCGAGAAAGAGGAAGATTCGTGCTAAGATTCACAAAGTTCACAGCAAACCGCTTGGATGGAAGCGGTTACAGTACAGTATCTCTTATCATTACTGTTAATAACCTTGTACACGCGCTGCTAGNATACGGTAGGACTCCTTGGGCGGGTGATCAGCTCGTCGCAAGGCCTCTACCTGTACACAAACACAGAAACACGCAAACACACAAACCAAACATCTATGCCCTGAGTGGGATTCGAACCCACGATCCAGACTTCCGAGCGAGCGAAGACAGTACATGCCTTAGACTGCTCGGCTACCGTGACCGGCCAGGTACAGCTATACAGGTCTAAATTTATAATCGGGAGGTATTCCGTTTGAATATCGGCCGGGGCATTTTCTGTCCTAAGAGTTCTGGCTGTTTTCTTCAGCCTCTCCATGTGAATTCTGGGACAGTTCAGGCTACAACCACGTCCTTCCAAGTTTTTTACAATTCATCATTCATCCGTGATTCTATTATTCGACACTGTACGGTCTGGCTAGAGAGCAGGGATAGCGCAGTCGGTATAGCGACTGGCTACGGTCTGCACTACCAAGGGGTCGTAGTTCATATCCCTGCACAGTGAAGAATTTTCTCTTCTCCACGTCCAGACCGGCTCACCTAGCCAATGAGCACCGAGTACTCTTTCCCCCGGAGGTAAACGGCCTGGGCGTGAAACTGACCACTCACCTCCAGCTAGTGCCGATGTCGAGAAAATATGGATCTATACATCCACTCCACCATACGCCTTTATGGCCTAGTGCTTAATTAGTTAAGCACAGGGACAACTTTACCTTACGCTTTACACATAATTCAATCATTCATAGACACAGTATGAATGGATTCCTCTGATGTTTTTACCATATCCTCTGTTTGTAATGAAGTTCAAGATTTCATAGTCTGTTGTAGTAAATTCTTTTTATCATCATCATCGTTATTATTATTATTATCATCGTCAAAGCAGCACTTTCTGAGCCATAGCCTTCACTAAAAGATTCTGACATATTTGATCCGGTGTTCGCGTCTTTGGATTTCGCAACAATAACTTTGTTCTACAGAGCAAGGTCGTCAGCCTTCCGTCCAATTCCCAACCTGAAGGAACAAGTCCCTGTGCTTATATCCCTCAGGAAAAGGGTGGCCCAATTATACTCCCAGCGCCTTCTAAGACTCGCGGGTCTATGTGCCTCCACACAGGGAAATTCTGTTCCGCGGATTAATAGTTTCTACTCCCTCTCTCTCATCACTTCTTCCTTTCTTTCCGGAACCAGTATCTGGATCCTTCCGTATATCTTTGCTTTTAATTTTCTTTAATACCGTACAGCCATTGATACTTTAAAAATTAATTTCCGCTGCTTTAATTTACGAACATTTTTCCTTCCTACCCACATTTCACTTCTGTGTCTAAGTTCAGGAAGAGCCAACGCTTTGTAAAGTTTTAATCTCATTCCTTACCTTATATCTCGTTTTAATATAAAAGTTACTATAGCTTGGGGGCACACGGTAGCGTAATTGGTTGAGGGGCTATGCTACGAGCCGGAAGGTCGCGGGTTCAAGTCCCGATTTTTTCAGTTGACTTAATCCTTCCAGCCGCACTAGGCCCTGGGGTTTACTCGGCCTCTAACAGAAATAAGTACCAGGAATTAATTAAATAATTTTCCTGCCGAGTAAAGCGCGGCCGGCGCGTAAGGCTGACAACCTTACCGCCATCTATGAGCCGATTGTCTAGATAATGTGGGATCCTCAACGTCTCACAACCCTATGGGCCTTCACGGCCTGTTACAGGGATAGCTTTACTTTTTACTTTTTAGTATAGCTTGCCGGTCACAGTAGCCACGCGGCCTAAGGCATGAACTGTCTTCGCTAGCTCGGACGCTGGGATCGTCGGTTCCAATCCCTCGCAATGCATGGATGTTTGGTGTGTGTATGCATTTCTCCAGGTGTAAAGCGGCCGAAGCGTGAAGCTAACCACTTACTAACATGTAGCGCCAAGGTCAGGAATGGTGGAGCTATATCTCCACTCTTCCATATGTCTACATGGCAGAGTAATTAATTAATTAAGTACAGGGACAACTATACCTTTTGTATTTAAGACATCACAGAATTAATGACAATGCAACGATTTGAGATTTGACGTTCTTAACGGCGGTGACTGTGAAGAATACTCTCTCTTTGGATGTCATCCCGTATAGTCTGGTAGATGTTTATCGACATTTCGGAGGATTTTTTTCCATCTTCAGGGTCATAGAATAAGTCAAGCAGCAAGAAGTGTGTCTTTGTTTGTTGCTTGCTTGTTTATCTGCTGGCCTTACTTTTTTAGCTTGAAAATACAGGAAGGTCGGTAAACTTATACCAGACTGCACGGCGTCACATTCCAGACGATACAAAACAAACTCCGTCCTCTATAGTCCGCAAGAGAACTATACCGATCGAGCGACCGCCGCTTGTCGGCGAAATTAGTACCAACTTTAGCGGATAGAGGGTGTCGCGTGGTGAGCGCAACGAATCCCCACGGCCTATCACACGTGGGGTAATTCAAAGAATTGTACAACAGGCAACAACCTGTATCACAACATCACTGAACTGGAAACAAACATCACGCTGCTTAATGACGGCTCGCCGACATATATCTCCGACGCCACAGGTTCCAATGCCGCCCTCGATCTAACTTTTGTGGACCCAGGATCAGCACTAGTATACACCTGGAAGGTTGGAACAGACCCATGGAATAGCGACCATTATCCAATTTTCATTGAGTATAACGGCAAAATAGAGCCAAAGGAGTGCAGCAAGAAGGCTTCAAGATTGCACAATAAACACACAGATTGGAATGTCTTCATGGATAAAGTTATAGAAAAAATCAGGGAAGTTAAGACCCATGATGGATGGAACAGAGAGAGGGATGTAAAGGAAAGGTATGACCATTTAATCCAGATAATTAAAGGAAAGGTAGCAGAGACCACCCCCAAAAGGAAAAGCCAAAATAACTTCGGAAACGGAGGACATGGAACAACTGGAAACAGAGAAAAACAACCAGCATGTATATGGTGGAACAATGAATGCGACAAGGTTACCAGAATTAGGAAAGCCAAACTGCTGAAATGGAAATACTGCAAAACCGAAGAGACATTTATGGAATACAAAAAGGCAGCGGTTATTGCAAAAAATAGATTGAGAGAAATCAAACAAGATTACTGGAAAAACTTCTGCGATGGATTAAATCAATTCACAAACCCATCGTATATCTGGGATAGAATGAAAAGATTAAAATACAGATTTAACAAGACAGATCGGGAACGAGAATGCAAAGAAGAACTAATTAATTCTGCCATAACGACCTTTGGAAAGCTATGCTCCGGGGTGGATGAACCCAATCAAGCACCGGCATTCGATTACGAAAATCAGGATTCATTCCTCGACTCAGAATACACAATCCAAGAACTCCTCTACTCAATTAAAAACCTCAAAGTCCGATCCTGCCCGGGTCGGGATGGAATAGATTACGCCATAATACGCAATTTACCAAAGGAAGCCTTAGAAATCCTGCTAGAAATTTATAACGACATTTTAAGAGCAAGAGTGTTCCCAGATGATTGGAAAAAATATAGAGTATTCTTTATCCCTAAACCAGATAAGACTAGTGTAAGACCCATATCGTTGGCGTCATGCGTGTGCAAGGTGCTAGAAAGGATGATAAACATGCGCATATCTTGGTGGCTAGAGAAGAATATGAAGTTCTCAGAATCACAATATGGATTTCGGCGAAACAAGGGTTGCACAGACAACCTAGCTATATTAACAACTGAAATAATAAAAGCGTTTGAAGAACGGAACACAGTATCGGCCGTATTCTTAGACATTAAAAGCGCATATGACAACGTCCACTGCGGCACTTTGATGGATAGACTCAAAGCCGTTGGCTTTTCGGGAAACCTGATAGCTTTTATATTTAACCTGGTCTCCGCAAGGGAATTAGAGGCAAACTACGGGGGGGTAGAGCTCAAAGACTGGACATACAAAGGCTTACCCCAAGGTAGCGTACTGAGTCCAACCTTATATTCACTTTATATGGCTGGACTGAAATCCAAAATCAACCAGAACTGCAAAATCCTGGAATACGCAGATGATGTTGCAATTTATTCAGTTCACAGATGTAGCAGAATTGGTGTGGCAGAAGTTGAAAAGAGCATACAAAGCATTGAACTCTATCTAAAGGAAAGTGGCTTGGAAATAGCACCAAAAAAATGTCAACTGTGTATCTTCGATAAAAAAGGTACAACAGAAGGAGAATGGGAGATTAAGGTACAAGGGGAAAAGGTTTCCTCAGTCAAATCAATAAAATTTTTAGGTCTGCACCTAAAATCCAACTTAGACTGGGAGGACGAAATAAACGCAATAGTCAGGAAGTGCGAAAACCCGATGAAAATCATGAACTGTGTGAAGCACACCTGGTGGGGAGCGGATCCTGTAATTTTAATTAGACTCTACAAGGCACTGATAAGGTCGAGGATGGAATATGGAGCATTTTTATTTCATAAACTTAAGAAGAAACAAGCTCAGAAGCTTGAGAAGATACAATATAGGGCTATTCGTGGAGCGCTGGGTTACAGGAGTAGCACCCCGACCAATGTAATGCTAGCTGAGGCCAAAGAAGTCCCAATCTTTAGTAGATTTAAACAGTTGGGAAAGAACTACGTGTCCAGGTGTTATACATCAACCAATCATCCAATGATCCAGCTGCTGGAAGAATTATCAGCTCTACACGATAACCCAGGGAGAGGAGAAAATGAACTACCAGTCATTAGCAAATGTTACAAAGAGGTATCCCCTCTTGGGCATTTAATCCAATCAGGGAACTGTCCCAAGGCCTACGACTACACGTACGAAAGTCTCTTCTACGAGGCTAGAGTATCGTTCGATGAGGGAAGACAAATAAAGGAAACAGAAGATCATAACAAGGAATTTTACAAGATATTCCAAGAAAGAATTAGGACCAGCAAAAGTTTCGCCACGGACGGCTCAAAAATGGTGGACAAGCCTTTTGTAGGATTGGCACTGATAGATATAAACGATGGTCGTCGAATGAAATTCAGAATATCCAAGATAGCGTCCATATTCACTGCAGAAGCATTAGCAATTGCCGAAACACTAGAAATCATCGAAAAAACAGAATCCGGGCAAAACTTCACGATTTTCTCGGACTCGGCAAGCGTGTTACAAAGCATTGGTAACCCCACTAAAATAAGCAACGCATCGCACATCATCCACATGCTAAAGGATAAAACAGAGAGACTCGAATCACGAGGGAAAAAAATCCAATTCTACTGGATCCCGGGGCACTGTGGAGTCGAAATTAATGAGAGGGTCGACTCGCAGGCAAAGCTAGCAATTAAAGAAGGCAGAGATAGCCAACTACTACTACCCGTGGCTGATCTTAAAACCGAGTGGAAAATGAAAGGGAAAGAAGAACTCCACAGCTTTTGTCAAAACACCAAACAAGAAAGGGGAGAACGCTACTTTGAAAGGTACTATAGGAAAGGCTCTACTCCGTGGTTTAGTCAGATAAAAATGAACCGCCGTGCCTTCGTGTCAATAAACCGTATGCGAGCAGGACATACCAGTCTTAAAGTAAGTCTAAACAGATTTAACATTGTGCCCACGGCCGAATGTGAATGTGGTGACGGGTTGCAAACGGAGGAACATATTTTCTGGGATTGCAAACAGTGCGACGACCAAAGGGCAATAATGATGGGCATCCTCTCCGAGAACAGTAAAAAGGACTACCCAAAATCAGTCACAGAGCTCTTGAGGTTAGAAGAAAAGAGATTTCTGCAAGGCGTCTGCTACTTCATAAACAACATTCCCATATATATTTAAAACGGATACGTAAGGAAAGAACAAGAGGAAAAGGCACGGACCACTCACAACATTCTCAAATTTATGCTAAGATGGGAATTAACCGCGGGCCCACCGCTACTACAGAAAGAGAAGGTTCTAGAATGTGCTACAGAAGGCCGGATGGGCATTGCCTAGGCCACTTTTGTATCCTAGTTTTTTTACCCAACAATAAAAAAAAAATCCCCACGGCCGTTAATTTCGGTTTTCTAGACCGGAACCACTGTTTCCTTGAAATAGCTCCTCAATTATCCTCACGAGGCCCAGTGGACCCCGTTCCAGACCCACTGCTTCTCAGAAATAATCCAGAAGATTAATTTACAGTGCAACTTTGGTATTCCTTTTCGTCAGTGGCGTCTAATTCGTTCCTCGTTGCTGTCTTCAGTAAATAATGTAGACATATCTGCAGTAGAAAACAGACGACTTGCAAGGCTGTGAGCTCTTTCATTCAAAAAGTATCAAGCTAATCCGGGTATCAGGAGGCAAGACATAATGCAAAGTGGTTGTTCGACGATCACTCCTAATTTCGTTGCGATATTGTCGTGAATATTCATTATATATAAGGCATCTATCGGCTACATGACGCTAACTCAAATTCTGCTCCTCCAATTGAGGACACATACCGGATGTACAAGAATTGTGTTCACGAAAAATTTCTCAGTAGTTTTGTGTGACTCTGAAACGTTATATTTCATGCTAATAAACATAGACAATTGTTGACTTTTTGTATATTGTTCATCGTCCTGTTTTAGCCTTCTTTGCTTATTTTGAAGAAATAAAAGTAGGCATATAAAATCAGCAAGCTGTATGTCTGTGAATTCAACCCCACCCCCCTTAAAAAACAATTTAGATTATCTGAACCAGATTTTATGAAACTTTGATATGTTTATCGTGGCACCTGAACCCATCTTAACGGCGTGCTTCATAAATATCTCCCGTCAGTCTGTCTTATGTGTATCCGCCTATCGTTACTAGGCAACGGCTCGAGAAAAACTTTACCGCTGCAACGAAAATAGAAAAAATGATTGCCGCATCATTTTTATGCGATCCGTATCGTTTAAGAGAAAAGTAGGAGGTTGGCTCTTCCCAGAACTTCTTGTTTTTATTTAAAGTAACGTTTCGGAGACTGGACTCTGTTTCTGTTCNAGGCATAATCGTCTCCGAAACATAAATAACATAATAACATAAATAAAATGGGACAAATGATAACGTCCAGAAAGTGATTAACTGTTAATATACTTAATGAACTTTTAAATTTTATTTACATAACTAAATACATACAGTACGAAAATTACAAGTTAAGTCTAAAATTGTGGCCGCGCCATAGCTCAAGCGGTTACTCGCTGGCTTCCCATCGCGACGGCCCGGGTTCGATCCCAGGTCTAGTCAAGTGGGATTTGTGGTGGACACAGTGGCACTGGGGCAGGTTTTCTCCGAGTACTTCGGTTTCCCCTGCCAATTGCTCCACAATCACCCTCACCTATCATCTGGGGCTGGTACAATAGGCCAGAATTGGCCGCAGTACAAGGGACTTAGTCCCACCCCACTAGCAATAAAAAAAATAAGTCTAAAGTTTCTGATGTCATCACTTCCTTTGATTAAGACAAGCTTTTTCTATATGGGTCCGAAGGAATCGGAAACTTTTCATGTTATACCTGATGATGGAAACAGATCCGGATTCCGAAACGCTGTGTTTTGAAGAAAATCAAGGCGATAGGCAATGTCCAGAAGTATGGCCATAATTATAAATTATTTTCTTAAAGAAGCTAACTAACTAACTAACTAACTAACTATATCACTAGAGCTGAGCTCTTATTTCGACGCCCCGAGTAGCTCAGCTACTAAAAAAATTCCTAACATGGAACCTTAAGGTTCATTACCATGTTCACAAGAACCAGCCACTGGTCCCTATCCTGAGCCAGAACAATCAAGTCTCTAAGATCCATTTTAATATTATCCCCCAACCTACGTCTAAGTCTTTTGAATAGAGTTTACTGAGGAAAATGTTTGAATGTAAGAGGTGAAGAAAAGTGGTTCATTTTTTAAATCTGAAGTTTGAGATCCTCACGGCAGTTACAGAGTTAGCAACTTTTAAAATGTCTCTCGTTGTAAAATGTTTTGTTTATTCCCGGTGGAATATTCGAATGACGCACTTACTGTGAAACACACAGTAAGATACTCTTGGTAACAAGAGAAACAAAATGTTTGGCAACTCTTTAATAAGACATACAAGGTAAAGTTCAGAGGCACTGTGACCTTTGTTTCAGTGCTTCTACCTGAACGGAGAGTTTTATTTTGCATTATACTGGTTGCCTGTATCGAACGAACTTGGCGTGTTTCATATTGTCACGTATAAGGTGTTAGCGTGACTAATAAAATTGGGTTCTGGATAAGATGTATTACTAATTTATTGGACACTCACAAATCGTTACACTATGAAGATTACTGTAACTATAACACATAAAGTCGTCAACGTCTGCTTGCTAGTCGTTGCTTGGTAACGAATATTGTCTGGTTAACACTTCAGCTCTTGAACTGCCTTACGAATTCTATTGCAAATGCATCCTGACTCCTGTCTTAATCTGACTCTCTCGAATTCACGAATGCACTGCCTCTTATGACCGCCAGGTGGCCGGAATAGAAGTGACCATGTCGAACAGATCTTCTTGTTCTGCTGTGTTTTCACGGGAAGTTCTTTGTTAATTTTCGTCACAGCTAGCCGTTGCCTCGCAAAAATGACATTCGCTTCTGCTATTATTTCGGCTTTTAGTCAGTGTTTACCTAGCCGTTGCCTAGCAAATGGTCATATTCCGTCACAATATTATATCACATAGTGCTCCGAATCTTCCTAGTTACATTGTTATCAAAACTGCATTTATTCCTGCAGTACCTTAACAATACTCTGTTTAGCATCCCACCGCATTTCTTCAAGACTTGATATACATATATATACCGTCCCTGTGCTTAATTAATTAAGCAATAGGCCATAAAACATGTAGGGAAGTGGAAGTATAGCTCCACCATTCCTGATCTCGGCATTGGATGATGGCGAGTGGCCAGCTTCACGCCCCGGCCGCATTACCTCCTGCGAAAGAGCCACGGATGCTCGTTCGATAGGAAACTTGGTGGGTCCTACAGCCGTCCGGACCGTAGCCTGTCGCTATATGGCTCATAGTTATTTTGTATATTATTAAAATGTACACGTAGTACAGACAAGCAGCGGCACCCACACAAGAAGACTACACTAAATAACACCTGTACAGTGTGAAAACAAGAACTAGCCGCTCCAGCACTTAGACATAGGGAGTGTAACCCTAAGAATTTTAAATTTTAAATTTAAAATTTAGATAAAATTTTAAAACGTTTAAAAACATCATAACTAAAGATTTTTAAAGTGCTACTACAAGAATATCAAATTTGACGTGTGCAACATAATCTACATACCAGACACATATCAACGATGTAGATGTTGATAATACGAAGAATGTGACATTGTTTTTTTAAATGTTAAATTTTAGACCGGGTTCAGTGTGGCAGCAACGTTAAGAGTATACACCTGATGATGGCCGATAGAGGCCGAAACATGTAGTGTAGAAAGAACAAGATCAAAGACATATAATATATATTGTTTGCACTTGGGACGGAATTTGTGTCATTTATCGTAATAAAACGTTGTGTTAAACTATTTTACATCTCTGTCGGAACAGTTTGCAGGATTGAATCAGTATACTTTCTTGAAAGTCTGAATTTACTGTTTTCTGGGTTGTAATGGTGGTAAATAGGTGCCAACCTTTCGGTAGATCCTGCTGCCTCCATCTTCAGGGTAGTTGCTGGAGGCAGCAAGTTCCACTGGAACGTAGTTACATATCTATTAAACCGCACGGCCCCATGACAGTAATTTTCACAGTATAAATTTTGTATGTCACCACCTCAGTGTGAAACTTATGACACTTTTAGCGGAAGAGGACACCGCCATAGCTCAAGCGGTTAGTCGCTGGCTTCCCACCGCGGCGGCCCGGGTTCGATCCCAAGTCTAGTCAAGTGGTATTTGTGGTGGACAAAGTGGCTCTGGGGCAGGTTTTCTCCGAGTACTTATGTTTCCCCTGCCAATCTTCATTCCACCAATTGCTCCACAATCACCCTCACCTATCATCTGGGGTTGGTACATTAGGCCAGAAGTGGCCGCAGTACAAGGGACTTCGTCCCACCCAACTAGCAATAAAAAAAAAATAATTTAGCGGGAGAGACCCAAGACACTGCAAGAATCAGAATAAAACGTCCATGGCCGGGATATATTGACTTAATTGACTTATTGACTTGGAATGTGGCGCCGTGTAGATATTGTGTTGCCCGAGGGTCTAAAAAATTCGCGCGCGAGGAACCAGCTTGAGCACGTGGCTACAGAATATGTCTTCTACCCTGAAGATGGAGGCGATACTTTGCTCCGAAACGTCAATTTATACAATATATACACGGCGCCACAACCAAGAATGCGGCATTCTTCAAGTTATTTCCACTTTTATACAATTTGCAAGTATATTTTTCTTAACTTATCGCTAAACAATACTGTTTCCCCTGTGCTTAATTAAGTACCATGCCATGAAGATGTGTTGGAATGGAGATATAGCTTCACGCATTCCTAACCTCTGTACTAGATGTAGAGATAGCTTCACGCCCGTCTGCTTTACCCCCTGGGAAAATACCCCCCGTGCTTTCTGTGTAGGAGGGTGGGCCGGCCTCAGAACTGGCCTGGATGCTGTGGAGAGACAAATCTCTATCTCTGCTGAAAATTGAACCCCGTTCCTTCGGTCTGCCAGTCCGTAGCCTATCCTCTATACTGACTTACCTGGGCTCTTTCGTAACTACACACCGTTAGAATCACAGCCCTGAGAACCTCCCATATTCGTATCGCTAAGGAAGTTCGTATGTACACTCTACGTTTCTTTAATACTAAACTTCATCATCATCATCATCATCATCATTTAGCACTCGGGGAGGGGCACCATTTTTTGACTCATTCGTCCAGTAATCCCTTCTAGGAGACTCCCAAATGCCTAGAACCACATGATTTGTTGTTTTAGAGTCCTGTCTAATAAGAAATAATGCCGTATACTCCGTTGAATGCCAACTGACGTTGCGAAGGATGTGGCTGCCATCTGCAGTGTCGAAGAATATGCCAAGCAGAAAACCATTATGAATCACCTAGCAAGTTTACTGCCGTGTCGGCACTCTATTTCCTACCTGCTTGACGCTGGTTTATTATTTATTTATTAATATTATTAGTTGTCTAACATTCGGCGCTATATATTCTGAAATCTCTGTGGAGTTAGGTTCTAATACCTCTACCGTAACCTTGGGGGTCATATAAGGCAACGAAACGGATACCTGGAGGGTATAACTGGACCACCCTCTCACTAGAGGACATAAATACAGAGACGTTGTCCTCCAGATTTTGGGGTTGATGTAAGGCTGACGACCTTGGTCTGTATCAAACAATATTGTTGCAAAATCCTAAGACGTGGAAACCGAATGTTCTCCACACCTGACGGAAACTTCTAAGGAAAGGGGCTCAGAAGGGCTGTTTTGCCAATTATTATGATGATAATATTCTGAAATAGCGTTGTTAAATAAACCGAAAATAAATCCACAAAAACATTAAGATAAACCGAAAGTAATCCAGCTGCTTACTGGAAAGTATTGTTTGTACCCGAAGCAGGCTGATGCCCTGAGAGTCTGGTACTTAGGGCGCAGAAACAAATAAAGACAGAAGTCGCTGTGCTGGTTGCAGAGTGTAGCTTATTACGTGCTGGAAACGCGGTGCACTCAGGAAATTACCATACACAGAGATGATATTCCCTTGTCGCGGCGTTATTCCGTCACGCTTGCCCAACGGTTATGCCGCACGCAAAACTAGCATTTTTGAACAAGAGTGACTTATCTCCTATAAGTCCCAAATCCATGCTTTGCATGAGACGCCGCGTGTCATTACAGAGACCTGCTGGCTAATGCCGTTTAGGGAAATAATCGCTGTTCATGCTAAGAACATAAATATTGAAATAAATAAACCTATAATTTTGCTTGTGGTTTTGTATGGGTATGAAACTTGGTCTCTGACTTAAGGGAGGTACATAGACTGAGGTTTTTTGAGAACAGGGTGTTGAGCAGAATATTTGGATCGAAGGGGGATGAAGTGACAGGAGGTTCGAGAAAACTGCATGAGGAGCTTCATAACTTGTACCCTTCGCCAAGTGTAATTAGAATGACCAAGTCAAGGATGAGATAGGAAAAGCATGTAGCACGCATGGGGAGAAGGGGAATGAATTTAGGATTTTTTGTATGAAGGCCATAAAAAGAGACTACTAGAAAGACCTAGACGTAAGTGGAAGTATAATATTATAATTGTTCTTAGAGGATAGGATGGGATGTTATGGATTGGCTTGATTTGGCTCAGTATATGGATCAGTGGAGGGCTGTTGTGGACACGGTAATAAACCTTCGAATTCCATAAAATATTGTGAAATCCTTTAGTGTCTGAGCAACTGGCAGTTTCTCAAGAATGACTCAGTTTGAGGGAGTTAGTCAGTCATGCTGAGAATCACACGAAACCAGCAACTATAATCAGTCAGCAAAATGCGGGATGTTTTAATGTTAAAGCAGGTGGTACTTACAGTAACCACTGGGTATCAAAAGGGCTAAACGCCCTTCAGACGCTATTTATTCCATGATTCCTTCGTAAAATAATTAATAGCTCTGCTAAATTATAACACAGATTGGCAAAGATATTCATGTACCTAAATACGAGTACTATAATATTAAAGCGTGTAAGGTTCTGGAGTTTAAGCTCCATACATTCTACATTTAGGCACTATAATCAGATCAGTTGTGCGTTCCAGTCACTTTACCCTCGGGAAAATAGCACAGTTACTCATACGATTTTGAACGGCCTGAACAAAGGGACGAAGGAAAAATATCTACCCTTACCGGGTATTGAACCCTGTTGGTCAAGTCCCAAAGCAGTCGCTCTACTGACTAAGCTGTGTTGGTTCGAAAAGCGAGAGGGGCCAAGGAATTGCATACCCGCTCTTGGGATAATTTTGCATCCAGTAATTATTTCTCCTTCACAACTGTCATTTTAGGAATATATTAGTCATGAAGCCACCTCATTTTGTTATGCATTATATTCAGATAAATCAGGCACTAACAAATTAACGATACGTCATATCACTGCAAGAAAAACGCTTAACTATGATGGTGAAATTTTATTTTAATTCAAAAGGAATTCCATACATTGGACGTAGCTCAAGTGCGTCCCTAAACTGGAATACTAAAGGAATTGTGAGATGAGAGAAATATAAAAAATTGCAGATTAGTTGAAGAGATTCGCCGATACAAGAATAATAGCAAAATATGAAGAATAATTGAAAATAATGGCAAAAGGCCTCCTTCCACTTCCGGCACTCCTTTACCTATGGAGAGGATCAGGCTAATGACGTCATAAACGATTTTAGAGGGACTAGGACCATCTTTTTTTTATTGCTAGTGGGGTGGTACTAAGTCCCTTGTACTGCGGCCACTTCTGGCCTATTGTACCAGCCCCAGATGATAGGTGAGGGTGATTGTGGAGCAATTTGTGGCATGAAGATTGGCAGGGGAAACCGAAGTACTCAGAGAAAACCTGCCCCAGCGCCATTTTGTCCACCACAAATCCCACTTGAACAGACCCGGAATCGAAGCCGGTCCTCCGCGATGGGAAGGCAGCGACTAACCGCTTGAGCTATGGCGCGGCCGCCGGGACAATCTTGGGATCTGTAGGAACAGTTCTTAACGACTTGTCCCTACCAAGTTCGTAATCAATCGCATTACATCGTACTGAATCTTAGAACTTTCCAATAAGTTAATTAATAATTTATGAGTTGAAAGGTGCCTACATTTCGTACACTTCTCAGAACAAATACGCAATAAAATCTTTGTATCGTATTGTCACGTGTATGACTACAGACGGGGTTTGAATTAGTAATTGGATTTATTGAGCACTTACACACACAAATAATAAGTGCAAGTAACTATAGTGCTATTGCTAATTCACCACGGCACACATTTAGTTCGGAGCCAGGATAGCGTATTCGGTATAGCGACTGGCTACGGACTGGACCACCAAGGGGTAGGAGTTCGAGTCCCGGTAGGGTCAAGAATTGTCTCTTCTCCACGTCATCCAGACCGCCTCTGGGGCCCACCAAGCCTCCTATCCAATAAGTGCGGGGGCTACTTTCTTCCGGGGGTAAAGCGGAAGGGGCGTGAGTCTGACCACTCACCTCCAGCTAGATAATAAAGACAAATAACTGAAACGTAGGACAACTATTGCGCTGTAGGCTACGTGCAACCGTTCAGTCAGCTTCATATGACATCTTATGCCACTTTTGATGTGAAAATGCTGGCTGCAATACGGGTTAGACCGCACACAGAGATTTTGTGATCTTGTTTCATCTCAGCGCAGTGTCTGGGTCATTGAAATCGTTGAATTGCGGTTGGAAGGCCGTTTGTACTGCAAAGAACAGCGGGTCAACCATTTAATTTCAAACATGAGCTTTTGCAACAAAATAGAGGAGCTTATAATTATAATTGCTCTGCAAACGAGACCGTTTATAACCATGTAGCATTTCTCTAACCTCATGACGTCATATTATGTATACCGAGCTCCACCCCAAATTGCTTTCGTTAGTTGCAAAATGTAAAACTGTCCCTGTGCATAAACAAACAACACCTCATTTAGAGTGGAGGTATAGTTCCATGCATTCTTAAACTGTGCACTGGATGGGGATGAGTATGAGCTTCACGCCTCGGTCGCCTTACCCCCAGTAACCATTGTATTCGAGGTAGGATCGGCCCCGGACCCAGTGGGGATATGGTGGCGATAAAAATGTTCTTGTTTCTGCATGGAATCGATCCCCGGCCTATAAGCACGTAGCCTTGTTAGCGTAGGCTTACTAACAGATACTCTGATTTTTCCACTGAATACACAATGAATTATACAAAATGACAGGACATAGGCTGTCCTTGGAGTGAAGCCAAAATCAACATACCGTCACCTACGTAACTTCATCGGAAATTACAAAGCGTCAGTTTACAAATATTTGACGTAACCTTTCGTTCCTTCTTTTTTCCTCTCTCTCTCTCTCTCTCTCTCTCTCTCTCCAGTCCTTTGGACCTTGGCCGCTTTTTCAGTTTCTTAGTCCTATGCATAGTCGGTAGGACTCCTTGGACGGGGGATCAGCCCGTCGCAAGGCCGCTACCTACACACAGAACAACACAAACATCGAATAAACGCACACAGAACATCCATGCCTCGAGTGAGATTCGAACCCACGACCTAAGTATTCTAGGGGGTAAAGACGGGTCATGCCTTAGACCGCGCGGCCACTGTAACCGGCTTTCATTTCCTCTCATGCAACCTAAACTTGTAAAAATGATATTAATATTTCATGACTTTTTGTGGTTAATTTTAAGACGTTCTTAGCAGAATGATAGATGAACGAGCAATTAGAAAGGATTTGTAAGGAATGGATTGTGCCTGATGGAGGTACATCCTAACATTTGCCCGGATGGACTGAGATAACCCACGAAGAATCTCATGATGGCCACCTTACCGTCTAAATTCTAACCTAATTTTTGCCGAATATGAATGTACAGCGTTACCGCTAAGCCAACCCGCCCGTTGTAACAGGGTAAATGTATTTATTTATTTATTTGTGGTTTATTTAATGACGCTCTCACTAGCTCAGGCCGTATTTGCACGAAGAGAATGAGTAATGACAGGAAACTCCTCAGTCTGGTTTACTAATCTCCAGGTCGAAATTTAAATGGTGACATCCCCAACAGGAAATATGTTTTGATGTCTTGCATATCTTAATTAGACGTCGAGGCAAGTTGGAGAGTCACCATTGTGCTCCTCAACCCAGAAAACTTAACTCATCTTCGGGTCAACTTAAAAATATTTGCACATGAATGTCCAGTTGCATGCCGTTAGATAAAATTGTGTTTTTAATTCCCAAAACTCTCTTCTCCATCTTTGTTGGTTCTTCGTTTATATGACGACGCTGTTCCAACTGCATTGATTATACGAGGGAGAGTCAGTAAAAAGGTCACAAATTGATATAAAACATAAAACATGTGATATTTAAACCTGGAAAAGACATTTTCCGACATATGTCCCAGAAACAATGATACGCTTATCCCATTGCTTTACCAGCGCGTTGAAACCCACTGCATAGAATTATTTTGATTGCTGTGTCAGCCACTTTTGCGCCTCCTTCACAACCTCTTCGTCATCAGCCAAACGTTTGTCACCAAGGTGGTTTTTAACGGACCCAACAGATGGAAGCCACCAGGGCCCAATTCCGGGCTGTAAATTGGATGTTCAAGAAGTTCCTATTGTAGTTCTTCAATTCTCTCCTGGGTTATTCGGGCTGTATGTGGTCTGGCATTATCATGTAGAAGCAGTACCCCTCTTGTCGTTTGGCCCAGACTTCAGACTATCATGCATTATGCTGTATGCTAAACCATGAGAACACCCTAGTGTAGTTGCTGCACTGTCTATCATTATCCTCCTGTCAGCTCGAATCAACTCTTCCACACACTGCACAAGTTGCTTCTGTCGCAGTCTCAACAGGACGACCTGGTCGGGCATCATCTGCGGCTTCCGAACGTCACTGAGAGGACACATCGACGCAACTGTGAACCGCTTTACGCGACAAACACCCTCCACCGTAACAGGAAACATTTCTTTATTAATATCATTTGCACTGAGTCCTTTTGCCCACAGGAAACTCGCAACAGACCGCTACTTTTTGGTATTACACTCCTCAAACATGGTCGCCATTTTGACTACTGAAACCAGCGTCTGAACATGCACATGCACGTCTGATACCTAGACTTCCATGAAGCTGGACTGTGCTGCTACCTAGTGATACACATAGAAAACCAATTACGTCCATTACAGCTGTTTTACTTGCGTTTGTGACCTATTTACAGACTGTCCCCCGTATACTGTTAAGCTTTATGTGGACAGGATCATGAATGGTAGCCTTAGAAAGAACTGGAAGAAAGCGGTTGTGGCCATTTTTAATGTATTATTCCTGAGTACGTCCCGAACAGGCTACAAGCCTACAAAGTTACCGCTATACAAATCTGCACGGTCGGTGTCACCCTTACCCATCGAATTATAGAAATTCGGGTCGGAAAACTTAGATACCTCAGTCTGATGTCAGGATGTGAGAATCTGAAAGCGTGACTATGAGAATTACTGACTACTGAGACATGACGCAGCGTAGTCCAGTAGATACTTACCCACGTTTCGAAGTAAAGTGCTGCCCTCATCTTCAGGGTAGAAGAAGTCAGAATATTTGCTTAATATTATTATACATAAAACAAATAAAATTTTTTGGGCTGTGTAAGTATTCGAATTGTATTCCTAACTGATCTAGAAGTTTACGCACTTTTCCGATTAGCGTACTGACCCTTTATAGGTCAATGGTAACTATATGCACCATCTTATTTAACTTATAGGAATTCTTCATTTTGCCCACTGATTTCCGTTGGTTCTCAGCATAAACAACATTTCTAGTGAAGATCATTAACAGACTGATAATTGTAGCGGTGTGTTTTCTTGGAGATTAGAACCAAGCTTTTAAATTCCGGTATTATTAAGAAGAGCTTGACTCTTTAAAAGGCTCTTTACTACGTTATGGTTATTTCTTGCCTTCTTATTCGCTTATATCTCAGTTAACAAAATGTAGTTTAATTAATCCACTTGTGACTGTCATCGGTAACTGTAGCAGAGCATATTACGATAAGCGGATAGAAATATGCAACATCTGCATTGAAATGCAAGGCTGTTTATATCGAGCACACAGAAAAACAGGGACTCATAGCATGCATATACATAATATAGGGTATTAGTTTCTGGTGCCTACGCAAAATATTGCTGCCCTTATACAATATTATCTAGATCCCTAGGGTTTATTTAACAATGCTTTCAGTAGAAATTATTATATAGGTCTTGAGGTTGAATGATAAGATGATTATTATCTTTATAATTAATTGTAACGGATCAGAAATGAAGCGGTCTTTGTATTATTGGAGGCAGTTTTTTTTACTAGTTCTACAGCCCCCTTGGGCCCTGGACTCTGATTTTTAGTTTCATGATCATGTTACAGGCGGTAGGATTCCTTGGACGGGTGATCAGCTCGTCGCAAGGCCTCTACCTAAACACAGGACAACATAAATACAGAATAAACACATACACATAACAAACATCCATGCCTTGTGAGGGATTCGAGCCTTAGACCGCTCGGCTACCGTTCCCCTTCGTCTGGGTTCCCGAACTATCCCAGACACTCACCTACCAGCTTCTAACTGCAACACTCCTCTAGCTGACTGACTGCTCGCCAACCGATTCGCTACACTCCACTGTACTCAACTGTACCGCACTTAAATTCGAAGTCAGAATCAAAGTCAGGTTGCGATTGACGGTCAGTCAGTCAGTAAGTCTTGGTGTCGAGCCTTGTCTGGGGCTCATGACCAGATATTTATTACTTTTGACAGTTTCGGTCTTGTTACTGTGGGGCGCCCTCTCTGACGAGATGACCGGTCTATCTTTTGTCAGAGTCACTGTCTGCTGCAATAAGTCAGTTGTCATAATGTAAAGGATATTTACATTTTATATGTTAAACATGTTAATAAATATATATATAAAATACAGGGCCTCTGTCAGGCCAGGCTCAGTACAGCAGATTATGCCATATTTCTAGTAGCTTCCGCTACAACGGCTACGCCGCACTCACTAATTGTCCTGCTTATACATCTAGTAACGGACCGCACAGAAACACCGTTCCTTTATTGATGAACCAATTGTTGCGTGCGGAGACATGGGCGCGGACTGCGCAGGAAACATCGCTTTGCAGCCAGTCCGTTGGCGCGTGTTAGGAATCTGTTGTCTAACAACGGGCGTTGTTTGTACAGTCATTACTTAGCAACAGGTCCACGTGCTACAATGTGAAATTAACCTTATTTTAATTCGTCCATATTTTATTTCGAGAGCCCTTGAAGATGGATGGCTACATTACCAATCCTTAAAATCTCATGGCTGCCAGATAATACACCTGCTTTTTCGACTGCCTTCTTCAGTTTAGTAGTTTCACTTTGACTGAGAAATTAAGATGCAGCTTATGTCACGCAGGTGTTCTTGGTGTTGGGTAGCAGCTCTTCAGGTTTATAATTCTCCTCAGTGTGTTTCAGTACCTCTATCATGTCTCTCTGTGACCTATGGCTCTACAGTCCTTTGTTGGACCTTGGCCACTTTTTAGTTCCTTAATCCTATACACAGTTGGTAGGGCTCCTTGAACGGGGGATCAGGCCGTCGCAAGGCCGCTACCAGCACACACAACACAAACAGTATAAACGCACGCAGATATCCATACCTTCAATGGGATTCGAACCATGATCCCAGCGTTTGAGAGAGCGAAGACAGTCCATGCCTTAAACCGCCCCAGACTCGAAATATAAACATGCAGCAATTCAGCCGAGGAAGACCCAGAATTAATAATTATAAATAACGTAATAATTTACCGTTGAAAAAGGAACTTGTTTGCAGCACTGAACCCTGTGCCTGCCTCCCGGTTCGCACCGGTTACTTCAGTCTGTTATTCAAAGTGTTGCCCTACCATTCTGCCTGCAACATTCGGAAACATGGAGCGCCTTTTGAGCCTGTGTCTCTAAGCGAAGGGAAACTAATTTTATGAACTTCGATAATCAGATTATCTCCGCATCTACCAAGGTATATACTCGCCAAGTTTTACGTATTTTCGTCGGTTAAGTATTGCGTGCCGATCACAGTGGCCGTGCGGTCTAAGGCATGAACTGTCTTCGCTCGCTCGAACTCTGGGATCGTGGGTTCGAATTCCACTGAAGGCGTCAAGCACAGTCATTCTCAGGTCCTAGTCCTACGGGACTCATGACCATATTTTACTGTCTCAGATTCGAGTTTTCCCCGACGTGGAAGGTCAGGTCCCCATATTTATATCCCCCAGGAACAGGGTGGCCAATTTTTACCCCCAGGCACTAGGTTCCATTTTGTCGCCTCCAACAACTCGCAAGGCTGCGGTGGAGGTATTCGAAATCGCCTTCAGACAGGATACTGAACTAAGCTCTAAACTCGGTCCCGCTTATAACCCTCGGCACGGACCTTGTAGAAACCCACACTTCTCAGCAACACTTCCATTGTTGGGCGTCAGCTCGTTTCCGCGGAAGCATATTTACCCAGTCGTTACAAAGCAACGGCTGTAGACGTTACATCCCGTTTCAGACACTTAATCTATTGTTCGTGCGTGTATCTTGTGGGCATTACCTAGCAACGGCTGTTTCTCTGGCCCCACAGTTCTTGCTTTGAGCAAATATGCCACAGTACGAAACTGTTCCTGACTTATTTACTTTCAGACGCAAGTTCGGCTGTTATCTGTAACATGAAGACACCATCGGCATTCCTGCACTGCAGCATCTCATCTGCTCTGGGATAGTTCCTGCTTACCAAGGTAAGATAATCATTTCTAAATATGTATTCTTTTTCATTGTTCAGGGCTTAAATATCCACACGTACAGCCCCTCTAGCATGGGATCAAGCAAAATCGTCGGACAGTAAAAGTAGACAGTTTTTTTTGTTGCTAGTGGGGTGGGACTAAGTCCCTTGTACTGCGGCAACTTCTGGCCTATTGTACCAGCCCCAGATGATAGGTGAGGGTGGTTGTGTAGCAATTGGTGGAATGAAGATTCGCAGGGAAAACCGAAGTACTCGGAGAAAACCTGCCCCAGCGCCACTTTGTCCACCACAAATCCCACTTGACCAGACCCGGGATCGAACCCGGACGCCGCGGTGGGAAGCCAGCGACTAATCGCTTGAGGTATGGCGCGGCCTTAAAGTAGACAGTTACTTCAGTAGAAGTACTGAATTCTATTTACAGCATGTTTCCAATGTTCATATGCCGGAGGGAAACTGAAACATTCTTACACGGGACTTTCCTCCCGTAAGGTTGCTTATGTAAAGTATGTCGTACCGTGAGTCTGAAGAGGCTAAGGCTTCTGATCTTCTTGCTATGTTTGTTAACGGGCACAGAAGGTAGTAGTAGTTACGGATAATACCAGAAAACAGAAAGGCTAAGGCTTCTGATCTTCTTGCTATGTTAGTTAACGGGCACAGAAGGTAGTAGTAGTTGGACAGGACCAGAAAGTAGTAACATTAATCATCGGCGCAAAATATGCTTCAGTCGGTATTTCATCTTCAGGTCCTTGCTGATAAAATTTACCTCTAGATAGCAGCGCTGCCAGTTTCGATAAAATTTGCATTTCACTTTCAGATCCCTGTCATGCCTATAGTTATTGTCCATGAAAATACCACGTAAGCAGTTTTATTTTGGGGAGAAATCTCCATATATTAATGGAATTTAATTTAAAACATTAGTTCCATTTTTGTATTTTGGGGTCCCATTTGGAACTGCAATGTTCAGATTCACCGGATACCGACGCAGGACGCATAAACTTTTGAATACAAACCGTGAACAAACTCCGTCCAACCGGTCAGGCGTTAGGGAGGCGCCCATCCATAAATATATACATGGAAATATAGACGGGCAGACAGCATACCAAAACAGCATTTTGTATAACCAGGGTGACTGAAAAAAAAAGTGCAAATCCATCAAAATCTCGAGACAGATTTTTTCCTATGTTTGCAATACTCCCTCATGTATACTAATACGTAAGGGACAGCAATAAAAAAATGTTCCATATGAATCGAGGCTGCGAAGTTTGTTATCGCATCCCTATCTTCTGTATCACTCGTGCAGTCTTGAAGACGGAGAGATATGGACGGAGGAAGAGGAAGGGGTTTGAAGTTCTGGAAAGAAAAGAGTGAAGGTGTGAGAGGGAGGTACGGCCAGATGCTAGAAGAGTGGTAGCCAACGTGCTATAGGCTGCAGGGCACACGGTATTGATTTATTCATCCTGAAACTATCTCTGCCCAACCATCTCCTTCCAACCCCTTGTTCTCCTCCACACCACCCCCATCACAATCCTCATCGTGTTGGGCTTTTCCTTTTATTCTGCATGGTCCAGGTGCGAATAAGGAAATCATCCCAGCGGAAGAACACAAAAAAAATTCTTACAGTTCGCTGATTTTATCGAACGGTTTAGCCTATTTTTATTTTTCTCGATAAACGTCCTTGTTTCGCGATGGTTTGCACTGGTCTCATCATCTCATCTGAAGCGCGAGAGAAGGGAGGGACTTAACAACCTTCCCTTTGCTTTCGTCTGTCATGTTACAGGCGCAAAATATAGTTAATATCTACGTCATTTCACGGTACGAGGGGCACC
The DNA here is from genome assembly GCF_002891405.2 of Cryptotermes secundus. Taxonomy (NCBI): domain Eukaryota; kingdom Metazoa; phylum Arthropoda; class Insecta; order Blattodea; family Kalotermitidae; genus Cryptotermes; species Cryptotermes secundus. Next base: position 479,651 of record NW_019723925.1, on the reverse strand, counting down.
TAAAGCTCCTCTCACTCTTTGCCTAATAAGCAGGAAAACTGTGAATTTGGGAACTACAGCGATTTCCTGGTCGTCTCGTGAACACGTATTGTGTTATACTCGTACAATAGATATTTAATCACAGAAACAAAAACAAACTCCGTGGCCTGTAGTCCCCAAGCGAACTATACCGACCGAGCGACCGTTGCTTGTCGGCGAAGTTAGTGCCAACTTTTGCGGATAGAGGGTGTCGCGTGGTCAGCGCAACGAATCCCCAAGGCCGTTAATTTATGTTTTCTAGAGCGGAGCCGCTATTTCCTTGAAATAGCTCCTCGATTATCCCCACGAGGCTGAGTGGACCCCGTTCCAGACCCACTACTTCTCAGAAAAAATCTGGTAGCCCAGGGAATCGAACCCGGGCTCTGTTGATTTGTAGCCAGGAACTTTGACTACTAGACCACAGAGGCGGCCTGAAAATTGCTAATACAAACTCAAAATATGACTAGTTAATCCCTTAATAAACAGTTCCCCTACATAGCAGTATTTAATATTAATTTGTTTTCCTTATTATACCCCCTTTCAGTAAGGAAAGCCACTTAATACTATTGAAGGAAACTATACGTATTTAAATCGGACGGAGATACATAAGGGAAATGTAAATATAAATTATTTTTTCATTTTCTTCGTATTAAAATGAGACAACTAATTTAAATTAAGTATTTTTAGCATGCCACTCCACTATACCTAACTTGTATCGCTGTAGATTGGTGCACTTCTCAGCAAAATGGAACAGCTTATAACAGCATAATGCCTTCTCTCGAGTACTGTTGACAGAACACGACAAGGACGGCATATCTAGCAAATGTCGCCCCTAGCGACGTGAGGATGTAATCAGGGACATGAATAGTTAATATGTATTGGAGTGGATTTTAGAAGCATGTTGGGATTTAGCGAATCTCGATTCTTTGTACATTGAATATTTTCCATTCCACTGAGCTCTTGAACTCCGTCACCTTGTTGACAATTTTGATTGGAAACTTTCCTACCCCTACAATTCTTCAACTTTCTATTTTCGCTAGGAAAGTTGTATCCTGGGAAAATGTTATTTGTAATAAAATGGAAAACAAAACGTAAAGGAACCTTAAAATCTGTCAGCACAGGGTTTGATCCTGGTAGGGATGTTCTCTTCACCCCGCCCAAGGGTACCGGGAATTTTTTCTCAGGAGTAAAACGGCCTGAGCATGCAGTTAACCACGCACCTCCATCTAGTACCGACATTTACAGTATTTTATTTTCAGTCCAGCGTAGTTGCTTGAGGCAGTATGCTACAAGCCGGAAGGTCACGGGTTCGAGTCCCGATGAAGTGGATTTTTTTTTCCAATTTACCTAAATTATCCAGCCGCACTATGGCTCTGGGGTCGACTCAGCCCCTGACAGAAATGAGTACCAGGAATCTTCCTGTGGTGTAAAGGGCGGTCGGCGCATAAGGCTGACAATATCACCGCCATATGTGAGCCTATTGTCTAGATAAAATGTGGGACCCTCAACGTCTCACAACCCTATGGGTCTCCACGGCCTGTTACAGGGATAGCTTTACCTTTTACCCTTATACGTCTCCATTGTGCAGTGTTTAATGAGGCGCAGTGATATCTTCACGGAAAAGAATACGGAAGTGGGTTCGTACACAGAACACTCTCATCACTACGTACCTGTAAGATTTGTGGTTCTCACAGCGGTGGTTATGAAGAGTTCTATCTTCTGGGGTAAAACGCCGTGTAGTTGGTTGACTTTCATCGGACTACATGGCGTTACATGCCAGAAAATATAATTCTTTATGTGTGTCTTCCTTACTTAATAGCGTAGACCCGTGTTTCTCAACATGTGGTACACGTACGCTTAGGGATGCACGAGAGAAGTATGTGGGGTACACGTTTTTTTTTTACCAGCCCCAGATGATAGGTGAGGGTGATTGTGGAGCAATTGGTGGAATGAAGATTGGCAGGGGAAACCGAAGTACTCGGAGAAAACCCGCCCCAGCGCCACTTTGTCCACCACAAATCCCACTTGACGAGACTCGGGATCGAACCCGGGCCGCCGCGGTGGGAAGCCAGCGACTAACCGCTTGAGCTATGGCGCGGCCCTTTCTGTTCTTTCTTTTCATCTTATCCTATCGTGGGTCAGGGAATTAATTCGCTTTACCTTTCTGAAAATGCTATTCCAGTGTTTCCTCGTTAGATTTATGCATCCATGATAACCTTTGGTCAACAGGTGAAGTCTTCATCCTACCTTTCCGCACGGATTTTCCATCTTAGTTGTAATCTTTAACATTTCTTTCTCTTTGATACTTCTACCCCCCCCCCCCATCTTGTAAATATCCTGATGTTCCCATTTCCGACGTTTCTATTGTAAACGACTGTTAAAGCCGCCTTCGCAACTATACGAAGCGCTAATAAAATCGCTCCTATGTCCGTCCTTCTATACGCATGAATCTCGAGAATCCCTGGACAGATTATCATTAACTTTGATATTAGGGGTTTACCAAGCGGCCTCCGTAGTCTAGAGGTAACGTTCCCACCTCATGACTCGTAGTACGCGGGTTCAAATACCCGGCGGAGGTCGTCGAATTTTAAGGGCGGAAAAATTCAGGGAACAAGTCCTCCGGGAGGGACTTTAAGCCGTGGGTCCCGTGTCGTAGCTTTACGGCACGTAAAAGAACCTCATATCTCCAAAGGAGATCACTGAGCCAAATTACGGACGTTTCCCGCCCAACAGCAGTCTCTAATACCTCTGGTAGATGGGGGGAAGCATTATAGATCCCTCTCAGCTAGTAGAGCCGGTCTCGCTGGCTGGGCGGGACTGATGGTAAGCACCAGTACCGGTAGGATATAGAGACTGGTAGAAATCATAGAGGGAAGCACAATGGACCAATACAGGTCTAAGTGCATGGGGAAACCCACCCTCTCCAATAACTAACTAACTATGGGTTTACTAAAATTTTTAACACATTCCAGTTTAGGTTAAGATCGGGCGATTTCGGTGAAGACATACTCAGGTACGTGTCTGCTCAGTTTCCAGCTTGTGCAATGAAATATAGGAACGAAAATTGTTTCGAACAACTGATAGAAACCCACATAATAAATTCGAACAGACATGAAAGAGGACCGTGGCGTAATTTGGGGTTCTTCCCGGTATTTGCCTGTATATATTAAGAAAGACTACGAGAAACGTCAGTCAGGCTATTCGACGTTTCCGCTAAAATTCCAAAGGACACCCCTTCCCCCAATACAAGTCATAGGTTCAGCCGACTGACTACGTACTTAGATGAAGTTAGGATGTGACTGCTTGCTGCCTGCTTCATACTGGTTTCATGCCTCCCTATCTTTTCGACCCTTAAACTGAAGTCACTATTTTCCTCCGAAACGTCTGTTTAGTTTTAACGACTACACGGCATTATATCCCAGAAAATGGTACTCCTCATAACCACCCCTGCGAGGACAGAGTTAGGGGCCACACCTCAGGCGGTTAGTCGCCTGCTTCCCACCGCAAGAGCTCGGGTTCGATACTAGGTCATTACGTTGGATTTGTGTTGAGCGAAGTGGCACGGGGACAGGTTTTCCCCGAAGTTATCGGTTTCTTCTGCAAATTCTCATTCTAACAACTGCTCCACATTCATATATCATCCTGTCTTTGACGCTATATAGTCTCCAAACTGAGAGAATTTTTTGAAGAACTTTAGACAAGACTTTCAGAGTAGGATCCTGTTCATTGCCTCCATATATCCGCCTCTCAGTGCCATTTGTCCTCTTGCCACAGATACAGTGTTCGCGGTCCGTTACAGGCCTGTTTAACGTCATATTAGAGTACCATAACCAGATAGAAGGCCGGCCACGGTAGCCGAGCGGTCTAAGGCATGTACTGTCTTCGCTCGCTTGGAAACCGGGATCGTGGGTTCGAATCCCACTCAGGGCATGGATATTTAGTTTGTGTGTGTGCGTTTTTCTGTGTTTGTATACAGGTAGAGGCCTTGCGACGAGCTGATCACCCGTCCAAGGAGTCCTACCGAATGTGTAAGATCTAGAAAACCCGAAGTGAACGGANCAGAAGGCACGGGGTCGGAGGTGGGCGGAGTGGCGCGGCGGGGCGAGATGGCTCAAAGGGGGGGGGGGGAACCACGTAGAAGACGCGATGCATTTGTCCGTTATAACGAGTATTTGTTGCTAATTTAGGAAGTACACACTGACAGCTGCTGTAATGATAATAACGTAAAATGTTCATTTCTTGTATCATCTAAACCCAAAGAAGTGGCCCAGAATGGTTCATATTTCATTTGACATCATAGTATTAGTAGATGATATCATATGACATCGAATGTGAAAGTTTGATTGAAGATCAATGTTATATCGGAACTCTATGGATTCAAGCTCTGCTGTGAAGAGCTCTGACAGATAATGTAAAGGTTTCAGATTTTTCGGATTTGAATGACAATATAATTAATTAATGGGTCAGATCGCTAGGGCTGCAGTCAAATAAACGGTATAAAGGTATTTCATTTCGTCTATTGATGTAATTAAAGAGAGTGCTTAGCTTGGGGTTCTCTCAGAAAAAAGCGGTAAGAGAGAGAAAAGCATAGAAGGATGGAGAAAGATGCATGACAAGTTTCATGATTTATGCTCTTCCCCAGATGTCAATAGGATGATCATGTCAAGGAGGTTGAGAAAGGTAGCAGATGTATCAAATTGATGAACTGAGACAGTCTTGTAAAACTTTCGTTTGGAATCCAGCAAAATATGATGATCTAGGCATAAATTGGACGTTTTATTTTTGAATACCGCTATTACAAACAAAACACAAACTCCATGGTTTTAGTCCACAAGCGAACTATACCGACTGAGCGACCGCCGCTTGTCGGCGAAATTAGTGACAATTTTATCGGAAAGAAGATGTCACGTGGTCAGCTCAACGGATCCCCACGACCGTTAATCTCGGTTTTATAGACCGAAGCCGCTATTTCCTTGAAATAGCTCCTCAGTTATCCTCACGAGGCTGAGTGGACCCCGTTCCAGACACACTACTTAGAAAAAATCTGGTAGCGCCGGGAATCGAACACAGACCTTTGGATCTGTAGCCAGGAACTCTGACCACTAGACCACAGAGGCGATCCGAATACCGCTATTAGTGAAAGATTTATTTTTCGGCATCAACTGTATGTGATACNCCATGAAACCTCGACTAATAGTCTATTGTACGTCCCCCTTTGATATTTTACCAGTTGCCATACCCTACCGGTACTAGTGCGTGCTATCAGCCCCGTTCAGCCAACGAGGTCGGCCCTCGGTACCTCGATACTTCCTCCATCTACCAGAGGCATTGTAAACTACTTGGGCGGGAAACTGGCCAAATTTTTCTCAGAGGTCTCCTGGAGACATGAGGATATTTTGCGTGCCGTAAATCTACGACACGGGACCCACTGCTTAAAGTCCCGCGTTCTTTGAGTCATGAGGTGGGAACGTTACCCCTAGACTACGGAGGCCGCTAATTATATATGCTTATGCATTTAATAGTTTTACGAACGCCTACATACAGAGAGTTTTTTAACTTTGTTGGCCTGTTCACAGCGACCGGTGCACCGCCGGCTGCAAAACGCATAGAATTTTTCTGATGAATCAGCATGCCCGTTGACTGAAAGCGTTTAGAATAAAGGAAGTAATTAACTTGTGGATCGTTTGATGGCGTTATGTTTCACGGAGAGCAGTGCGGTTCATACGTGACAGTTTAAAATTTGTCAGCAGTAGGCAGCAGTTGTCAGCTGCTCAGTTGCAGTTAGTGAACAGTGTGAAACGTCATGGTGCGGTATAGTTTAGAGCAACGTGTATTTCTTTACGACACCTATGTGAAATACGGATCTACTCGTACAAGAAAGTGTCGGTGAAAATTTTGACATAAATTTCGCAATGAAAGGGTTCCCAGCAGACAAACAATTCACAGCTTGGTGAACAAACTTAGAACGACGGGACTCTTAATTGACAAGAAAAAAAAGATAAGCGCTAGGTGCTTACTGGGAAGTTAGATAGTAGTTAGTATAGGGACCAGATTTGAGAATACACCTAGAAAATTACAGAAATATCTAGCTCAAGAGATTGGAGTGTCTAGTGCAAGAACGGCAACACAATTGCTGAAGCTTATACCATACAAAACAACAGTAATCCACGCACGCCTTGCAGCCGCGCGATCAGCTAACAGGGTTCCTACAGTCTGTCGTCGAAGGTGAGATCAATCCACAATTGGCATTCTTTTCCAGTGTAGTGTGGTTTCACTTGCAGGGATACATAAATACGCAAAATAACCGCTACTGGAGTTCACAGAATCCATATCTAACCCACGAAATCTCTCTCCATCCAGTGAAAGTTGGTGTCTGGTGTGCTTTAAGTGCGAGAAAGATTGCTGTACATGTGTTTTTTAACGAAACAATTAATTGCGAAAGATATTACGTGTATAGTGACAGCATTTTCAACACCTCCTGTGATCTGTGAATTGTTAACTACTTCAGTCCGAACGTTATCGGCCGTCAGGCATGCTGATTCATTGGCAAAATTCGTATGCGCCTCGCGGCAAGCGGCGCTCCGGTCACCGTGAAGCGCAGAGTCGTGGAACCGGTCAACAAATTAAAAATTATCCCTCCAGTATTTACATGTCAAATTGACAGACTTGGAATTACATCTTGTTAAAGATATAAGACGAGATATATATTCTAATACGAGAATTATGTAAACGGCACAGTCAGTTCTAGCGGAAGCAATCGTTTGATCCATCAGACGGTTTCAGAAACATGCTTGCTTTCACACAACCATAATACACCCATAGGTCGCCAATGAAATCCCCTTTCAGAAACCCAGAGCCTTTAGAAACTGTCTTCATTCAAGCGACGATAGTGTTTTCCACCTTCAGTGAACACAGATTTGCGTTACTGCCCCTACATACCTGTATCTGGCGCTGCAGATAAAATGGATTTCATGTGTAAATGAAAAGGCGAAGTTGTCCCTGAGTTTAACTAATTAGCACTAAGACATGAAGATGTATGGGGGAGTGTGAGAATGTATAAATCCACGTATTCTTGACCTCGGCACTAGTTGGAGGTAAGTTCCTGTAAAAATAGTGCATTTATCCCGTTCACAGTTTACGAGTATGGTTCGTTTAGGTATCTAATACGTTCTTTTAGTTAGAAATGTAACGTATTTTGTGCTTTCATGAAATGTAAAAAAATAACCTATTTTACGCCTTTACAACGTTCGCATTAAAAGTATTACTCGTCTAGACATATACCGCCTTAATCAACATAGATGTATGACCATTGAGGTATTTTTTTTCTTTTACTGGCTCTGTAGCTCCCTTCGGCCCTGCCCTCTGATTTTCAGTTTCATGATCGTTTTACAGACGGCAGGATTTCTCGGACGAGTGATCAGCTCGTCGCAAGGCCTCTACCTAAACACAAGACAACACAAACACAGAATTAACACATACACGTACCAAACATCCATGTCTTGTGTGGGATTCGCACCCATGATACCGATTTCCGAGCGAGAGACCCCTCGGCGACCGTCTATTCAGGCATTCGGTACTTTCAAAGTGAGGTTTATGCCCTCCTTTAGGTGTTATTGTGTTAAATGACCTCTTTTAGACAGTTTCTGCTTCCATGTAAAAGCATGACCTGTTTTAGGCGTTTACTTTATTCAGGCTAAAAGGATTATCCATCGAAGCATTCACTGCTGGAAATAATTCAAAAGTATGACCTCTTTTAGGCATTATTTGCTTGCGTCATTGCGAATGACAAAGCATGGGGGACCACTTCTCTCCTTAAGTGATGTATTTTCAGCGATGCTCTGTTTGAACTGATTTTGATGATACCCGAAAACAGAAATTTACAACAGCGGAATACGCTTACTTTCCGAAAGCCGAGGGCACAAGGGTGGAAGCTAATGAAGAGAAGGAGAGGCACCCAGGAAATAAAACGTAAGAAGAAGACTCGTGGGGAATGATTAATGCCAAGCCGTAACGGTTCTGGCTTGTAATCGAGAGTTGCCCCATTCGAATCTCGGGTTACATCCTGACGGAGGATTTTCGCTACTTTTCCCCAATCCCTGCAGACGAACATCGAGGTAGTGCCTCAAACTACTCTACAACCGTAAGATTTGAGGCTTTCACGGCGGTGACTATGAAGAAAGCAGTCTTCTGGGATTTGGCACCGTGTATATGTGGTGTTAACCGACGTTCCTCCGAAACGTCGGTTAACACCACATATACACGGTTCAAAATCCCAGAAGACTGCTTTCCTCATACTCTACAACCACTTCCTTATACAGCCATTCCAATTCATTATTCATTAAATCATCCTAATATTCGAATATTCATTCATACATCAATGGCTCTGTAGCCCTTTGTTGGGCTCTGGCCTCTTGTTCAGTTTCGTAATCTTTATGACATAGTCGGTAGAACTCCTTGAACAGGGGATCAGCCTGTTGCAAGGCCGCTACTTACACAGGATAACACAAACACAGAATAAATGCACGCAGTCATCCATGCATTGAGTGGAATTCGAACCCACGATCCCAGCGTTCGAGTGAGCAAAGACAGTTCATGCCTTAGACCGCGCGGCCACTGTGATCGGTAATATTCGAATATATTTATTATAGGATACCGACAGCATCGTTAATTAAACAACAAAATATGAATTAATTTACATATTAATTGTATGAAAATAAAAAATATGAATATGAATGGATGAAACTGTTGTAAACACGTCTGAAGATAAATACCGTCTTCTGAGATGTGATATGTGGAACAATACAAGTTTCCGACATTTCGGAAGAACATGTTGACCCAATCTTCAGGGCAGAATAGTATTAACCCTAGAGATAGCTATGGCACATATCTCCAAAACGCCGATAAACATTACCAGACTCAATACGTCACATCTCTGAAGTCATTTAACTGCCTAGGCACCGCCGTCAGGACCTACAGTCTCATATAAACAGAGATTTTGTTGGAACAGAGCACTCGTGAACACCGACTTGTTACAAAGAACAGAGAAGGGGGGGGGAGGCTGTTCTCTGAGGGTTGGGAAGAGGAAGCCGTAACAGCGTTATTCGCATGGAAACGTGATAAAACGAAAAAGCATGGATGTGAATATGCTCAGAAAAAGGAGCAGTATTAGTGGTATTTATGAAGGGCGAGGTAAATAAGTTGTGTAATATGTTGATGCGGATATAATACAGGAGGGAGGGGGGTACATGGCCAGGGCGCCGTGTCATGTCGTCTATGATGTGTAGGCAACGGACTTCACAGATAATTTGCTTCGTCCTTTATACATATATGTAAGTTAAAGTTGTACCTATTCTTAATTAAGAAGTATGCCATGAAGGCATGTTGAGGAATGGAGGTATAGCTCCACCATTATTTAGCTCGGAACTAGGTGGAGGTGAGTGGTCAGCTTCACGCCCCGGCCGCTTTATCCATGGGGAAAGAATGTCCTGTACCCATTGGATAGAAGGCTGGGTGGACAACAGAGCCGGTCTGGACGATGCGGAAAAGAGGAAAATCTTGCATCTGCCGAGATTCGAACCCCTGCTGTCCAGCCCGTAGCCCGTCGCTATACCGGCTATATTGCCTGTTACGCAATGGGTTCCGCTGTTGCCTGACGTCGTGTCGACAGCGGCGTTGCGCGCCATGTCACAGTGCGGGGGGGGGGAGGACGGAGCGCTGACTCACCCGCCACGTTACTGCTGGGTAGGGAGGAGTTGTCCTCCATTGCGCAACATGTCACAATATTATATATGTGTACACATAAATTATAGTATAGTAATAATGTTATTGCGATTGGTCTAATGATATGTTTCCGTAGGAAACACAGACTATCTGTCTCTCATTTTCCTGGCGAAAATTACTTAGGCATTACGTGGGTGTATTTTGCGGTATTCATCTGAAAGTAACTGAAGACAACCGTTAGTGACATTATAAAAAATAACAGTTTTCTCGGTCGAGAGTGGAAACAAAGTTCTCCCAAGTTCTTACATGGAGCACAGACTAAGGGTGGCCGCACACCAACTGCGTCAAGACAAGCATCAAGACGTGAGACAAAAGATACAGTCATGCTTCATTCGTGATTCGTCAGCATAAAGCTGACGTCAGCATCATGACTCAGACAAGTGTGCAGCGGTTTTCATAATCTCATTCGTTTCAACTCTGCTTCTTTCTTTGCGTCGTGTCGCAGACATCGTATCTTGGCTGTTACATGTCTTGGCGCATGTCAGTGTGCGGCCTACCTTACTTTGACGTTCCGTGTATATGTTTTACTTAAGACACTGATGCATTCACGAAATCGGCTGTATTGTATGGAAACTGAGAAACCTGCAGAAAAGAAGGCATGTGATTTTAAAATGTTCCGTATATCTCGACGACTGTTATGAGTACGACTTTTATGGCTCTCTTATCGCAACGGTCTCTTTCATCTGCCAACATGTAATTTCCATTCGAGCTTACGGACATGCCATACGTTGTTTAAACACATTTGTCGTAACAAAGATCCAGCTAAGTTTTCTTAACATCATGTAAAGCTTCTCCTGTTGTTTCAGCATACAACCACTTGCTACTGAGAAGATTTGAGAGTTTTTAGTTAAACTTCATATTTGGGGATTCTGTAACGAGAGGTGTCATTCGAATTTGATTTTGCGCAGTATTGATCAAAGGTAAAGGCAGTATTCATGTAACAGGCCATGGAGACCCATAGGGGTATTAGAGGTTGAGGCTCCCACATCTTCTAGACTGTCGGGTGACAGGCGGTAAGATTGACAACCTTACGCGCTGGCCACCTTTAACCCCCCTCAAAAAGATTCCTGGTACTTATTTTTGTTAGATGCTGAGTCGACCCCAGGGCCATAGTGCGGCTGGAAGGATTAGGTAAATTGAAAAAATTTACCTCATGGGGACTCGAACCCGCGACCATCCGGCTTGTAGCATTGTGCCTTAATCAACTACGCTGCCGCGTACCCATCCATCAAATATAAAACCTAAATTATATATAGCTCAAAATATAACTTAATCAGTGTTCTAAGAAGTCGCTCATTACTCGAAAAGAAACTTGGTTACACACAATATAAACAGTTGTCGCTGAGATCTAAAATTTTGTTTCCAGTTTTTTGAAAATGAGGTATGTGTAACAAAATATAAGGAAAATAACATATTTCTTAGTATTATGATATATCTATGCTGTTTATTAACTCTCCAGCATTATGTTTGTATGGGCTATAAGCGAGCCTCAGTGCCACTATTTTTTTTCTTTCTTTCTCTACGGCTCTATGGCACTTTGGACCTTGGCCGATTTTCAGTTTCCTGATCCTATACACACTCCGTAGGACTCTTTGGACGGCTAATCAGCCCGTCGCAAGGTACACAGGACAACACAAACAGAATAAACGCAAACATCCATGTCTTGAGTGGGGTTCGAACCCACGATTACAGTGTTCGAGCGGGGAAAGATAGCTCATACCCTAGACCGCGCGGCCACTGTGATCGGCCGGATATGCAACTAAGACTGCGAAATATTCGGCCGTCCGTGCGGGTGTGGTAGTTCTCGTTCGGCCCCATGAGAAGGATGGGCCGTATGATTACGCGGGTTCGTATGTCCACGCTTGTCTCACACACAAATATTTGTTGCGGGCTGATTCTCGACATTTTTGTGTATCTTGAAGAGTATTAATTGCTGTTTTATATATTGTGATTGAAAGCCCATTTTATGCTGAACAACATATCATTCAATTCCATGTAACGTTGCGCGACGTCCTTGGAGATGATTGCCAAGATGAGTATAATATTAATGCATTCCCTAATTGTATAGGGCCGGTCACGGTAGCCGAGCGGTCTAAGGCATGTACTGTCTTCGCTCGCTCGGAAGCCGGGATCGTGGGTTCGGATCTGTTTCCTGTGAGGTACGGACTGAATTCTTATATATTATTCTTATACACTGCCGGTCACGGTAGCCGAGCGGTCTAAGGCATGTACTGTCTTCGCTCGCTTGGAAACCGGGATCGTGGGTTCAAATCCCACTCGGGGCATGGATCTTTAGTTTGTGTACGCGCGTTTTTCTGTGTTTGTGTACAGGTAGAGGCCTTGCGACAAGCTGATCACCCGCCCAAGGAGTCCTACCGAATGCGTAAGATCTAGAAAAACCGAAGTGAACGGAGAAGTTCATGGAGGTAGGCCTAGGCCCACTGGGGCTGTAGTGCCAATGAAAAAAAAATGTATAGAACACCACAGAAGATGTAACACGTCACAGTATATTATTTTACACATTTTGAAAGCGCAATGTTTTAAATTTAATTTTTCTGAGCTTCAGAATTATCAGTGTCTATGCTATTTTAATTACATCGTTTTCACATCTTCAGCATAACACATCAACTACGGATCAGATCTTTTGCATTCGTCAGATACTGGAGAAAAAATGGAAGTACAATGAGGCAGTACGTCAGCTATTCATAGACTTCAAGAAAGTCTATGATTCGGTCAGGAAGGAAGTGCTGTACAATATTATCATAGAGTTTCGGTACACATGAAACTATTTAGGCTGATTAAAATGTGTTTAAACAAAACGTCTAGTAAAGTCCGTACAGGTAAACATTTTTCTGATATTTATCCATCAATTATATTCTGAAACAAGATGCTTTATCGCCAAAGCTTTTCAACTTTTCTTTTGAATATTGACTGCATTTATCTATCTCAGGATAGGGACCAGTGGATAGCTGTTGTGAAAACGGTATTGAACCTTCGGGCTCCATAAAATATTGATAAGTCCTTGAGTAGCTGCACAACTGGCGGCTTCTCAAGAAGGGCTGAGCTCAATAAAGTTAGTGTAGGGCCCTATATAGCCTGGGATTTTTATTGCTTTCTAAAATTATCCCAGCAGTTCGACGACTCTTGAAGCCCACACACACAATGCCAATGAATTGTTGAGAATCTCATGGAAGTATCTGGGATTAAGATAGGTTTCGTGCTTTAAAGGAATACTTAACTCTCAGCCTCTCGAACTGCTGAATTCAATAATGCAATTCGTGTATGGTTAAGAATGCAACGTAGTGTTTCACGCAATTGTAATTACAATACATGGCTACCGTAGTATGGCTCGCTAATAGCGCGTAGACCCCTATTGGATCTCCGGTCTCTGTCCGTCCGTCCATACTTCTGTATACTCAGAACGAAGTTCACTTTGGGTGTATCAGAAAGGATTTTCATTAAGTTTGATATTGGCAGTTCGAACTAGAATGTTACGACTAAAGCTAACTTTGCCTTTATTGCAAAGCAGGGTCTATATATTACATGGAGACTTAATGACTCCCTAAATATAGACATGATCAGTATTTTAAAATAGGCTAAACTACGATTACTAATAAAATCGGTTTTATATCATAGTAATGTCTGTAAAACATTCATTTCTAATTAGTTTATGTTAGAAGACGGAGTAGCAGAATGAACATAATTGTAAGTAAGATTTGAGGCTTTCACGGCGGTGACTATGAAGAAAGCGGTCTTCTGGGATTTGGCACCCTGTATAAGTGGTGTTAACCGACGTTTCGGAGGAACGTATCGCCTCCATCTTCAGGGTAGAAGAAAATATAAGAATTCTGCAAGCGAAGAGACCGTGAGAACCGGTAAAAGCA
>NW_019723925.1:411736-465854 GCF_002891405.2 Cryptotermes secundus | reverse complement strand
GGGGGGGGGAGAACACAAAAAACACTCCGCGGCTTTAGTCTACAAGCGAACTATACCGACCGAGGGACCGCCGCTTGTCGGCGAAGTTAGTGCCAATTTTGGCGGATAGAGGGTGTCGCGTGGTCAGCGCAACGAATCCCCACGGCTGTTAATTTCGGTTTTCTAGACCGAAAGGGGGAGAACACAGTTTCAAAAATAAAAAGTCCTGATTGTCAGATTTCCGCCAATACAGTTTTATCTAACGAACCTCATTGGCTCGTTCCTTCTCTGTGTTTGTAGCTTTTAACACATAAAATTTACTTGCTCGTATACATTTAAGTTACGTATGCAACTTCCAACAACTTGGAACTTCCTTTACAATGGTTAAATAGTTCAACATTTCTCTACTGATGCCTGCGTAGTCCTTTCAGATCGGAAGATTGGTCCTAATATAAAACATCCGAACACTCAGACATCATTGGGCCCGCTTAAAAGCATTCCCTGGAATGCACTTCACAGAAATATAGACTGACATCAATGTTGGAAACAATGGCTCTTTTCCTATCACCGAAGTTAAGACAAAATGGGCGTGGTTAGTACTTGGATGAGTGACCGCTTGGGAAGACCACGTGCTGTTGGCATTACAAAGGGAGCCGGGATAGTGCAGTCGGTATAGCGACTGGCTACGGCCGATGGGTCGTCCTGACAGGCTCTGGGGCACATTCAGCCTCCTACCCAATGGGTGCCGGGGGGCTCTTTCCCCGAGGGCAAAGCGGCTGGGGTTCAAGTTGACTACTCACCTCCAACTGGTGCCGAGGCTAAGAAAATGTGAGTCTATGCATCCACTCCCCCATACGTTTTCGTGGCATAGTATTTAATTAGGTAAGTACCTGTACAAGGATAGCTTTACCTTTTAATCTTACACATATTGTTTGTTACTAATCATACATAAATCTCTGTTTGTTTGTTTGTTTGTTTGTTTTTAGTACTTTATTGTTGCGCCCATCACAGTGGCCGCGCAGTCTAGGACATGAACCGTCTTCGCCCGCTCGAACACTGGGGTCTTGGGTTCGAATCCCACTCGAGGCATGAATGTCTGTCTGTGTTTATTCTGCGTTTGTTCTGGCCTGTATGCAGGTAGTTGCGTTGCGACGGCTGATCCCCCGTCGAAGGAGTCCTATCGACTGTGTAAGAAATCAAGAAATTGTAAAAGCGGCCAAGGCAGAGTCATAGATAAACAGATATGTAGGCAGACAGATAAATAGACAAATTTATTGTTGTAAACCTGATTAATACTGCATGCAGGTGTAAATTACCATCCTTCATGCTCCTTTGTATGGGTACTGCTGAAAATTTCGAAAGAGTAATCACTTAACAAATATTTTGTACGATATGCCGTGTTTAAGAAAATACAATCCGTTTTAAGGTATCATTTAAGGTATATTGGACAGATATGGATGAGAGCAGACTTTATCTGTAGACATGTATTACAAATGCATTGAATGATTCCGTTTATTAAGAGAAGATGTGTCGGGACGCGCCGATTGGCAGACAGACATGCCCTCCCCGTTATCATTCTATGATATTGGTGAATATTAGTACAAACAAGATTAATAAAACTGTGCTCCACAATATAATACACAGCGTTCTTCTTTGCTGTTTGTAGCGTACATGTGGCTTGTTTGGCCCTAAGTGAACTGGACTTTATTCTCTATCATCAAGGCTGAATTTGATGAGTCTCACAACGGCGAACTTCTGATGTGGGAGCTATAATCGCGCCTCCTAAATTGAATGTTTTGAAAAGAACTGCGCTAATAGATGTTCGCAAATATTCGGCTTTTGTTTAAGTTTTACTTATGTAAATTCATAACACGACTGCCGTAAAAAAAATTATCTTTAACTTTCAGTTTGATTGCAGCAACTAACAAACCGTTAAAGCTGAGCCTGTGACATTTTATGGGGATAATTCATTGANTTTCTTCAATTCATTGACATGTCTACACATTATGTCCAAAATATTGGTAAAGAAATTTACAGACAACAATGCGAAACTGTTAGGTTATGTGCGGCAAATTTGACATAGACAAAATCTGCGCTTAAGAAATAAGATCCTTACAAGAACAAAACAATAATTCGGATCGATTATTTATCTTTTTTGTTCCGAGCCAACAGTTACAAGGCAAATCACAGACACAGCACACAGTAGATATTGGTAACTTCATTACAGAGAGAGAAAACAAATACAATAGTCACAGGGCCAATTTAGGAAGGAACCGCGGAAAACTCCTATTTCCACCTTACACAATAAAGAAAACACAAAGACAGCAATGACAAGAAAAATAATACCAATAAACAGTAGGATTGTTCTGAGAAAACCAAATGAAAGTGAGTAGGACAAATACATGTTGACATGACGGCCGAAAGCCTGAATAGTGCATCGAATAGATGCGGCCATTGTCAGGTAACGGCGCGTTAAACACTTCCGTGGTAACATATAAACAGACTTACGACCGTTCAGATGACTCACTGCCGTTTCGGAGTGGTGGAATACGTTAAGCTGTAATCTATTGCAGAAGCCTCTATTGGCAGATGTACTGTGTATATCCTACATAAGGGCTGATCATCGCAGTGAAGTGATAAAGCGTCTATGGTGTTCATAGAGTACAAATGCCCTTACCTGGACGTTGCGTGAGCGCGGGTACACTCATGCGTAACTACGGTGCGACAAACGTGACACCCACTCAGAAAGACAAACCCCTCCTCTAGTCGAACAGACTTCATTTCCAGACACACACGATTTTGGAACGAACATAAATTAGTTCATGGGTCGCAACGGGTTTCGAAATCAAGACAACTGTACTGGCGAGCGCCAGCAGCAGTAATGGACTGTACTGGTCAGTTCACGATTGGACGTCGGAGTCGGCGGTTAGAAGTCTTGAGTTGCTTTGTTATTAGCCGCTACCTAGCAACGACTAATGTACAAACACAAGCCTTTGCGCGTGCTTTAATTGCAGTGAAATATAGAGTGTAAGTCAGCGAGAATATAAGGGTTATTTGTAGTTCTGATTTATCTTTTATTAAATCAGTCCAAACCCCGTGACTATTCACTAACGTGTGACTGTGTATACTGTCACTGCTGGTGTGGGGGGGGGGGCTCAGATTTCGCAACATGTCACAATACTAATAATACAAATTCAGCCGTCAACGCAAGAGTTTCTTTTTTTATATAAATTTGGATGACACTATATGTTTCGGCCATTAAAGGGCCATCTTCAGGTGTTTCCATTTACACATTAATTACTGAATTACAACGTGATATCCCTATGTTCCTACTTACATGAAAGGCCATAAAGTGGCTACACTTATGTTTATTTACATTAATATGTGATTATAATGTGAATATGTGAATATTAAGATGTGATTATGTGACTGGAAACACCTGAAGACGATCCTTTAAGGTTCGAAACATGCAGTGTAATCCAAATTAATGAAAGAAATTGTTGCTTTGACGGCCGAATTTGTATTATTAGTTGTACTCACGCAACAAGATACTGTATATTAAAATAATACTATATAATGCTATTACAGTCAATGTAATAGTAATATATTCTCCGTAGACTAGGAATCTTGCAATGGGAGATGGGCTCTGTGAGTTCTGCCTGTACTTTCTTGCATGAAGTGAGATTATGCTACTGAATTGTAAACTGCCGTGGCTCAGAAAGTGTACATGGCTTGTTTGCAAGATGCTGTCTTCTAGTTCCGCTGCATAAGAAATGGTGTATGAGTTAAGATACTAAGGAGGGGGTGCAAGTTGTTATATTGATCTTCCAACAAGCTCAGCAAAAGCTTTTTTTTTTTCTTACTCGGAAATTTCGTCGATAGATTGATTTATTGCATACACTTAACATGTTGAATATAGTAAAGTGTGCCGTTCTTACGCCGTGACATCTGTATGCCTGCCAGGTTTTAATCTCAGAAAGCAATCGCTTAACCAAGTCAGTATGTTATTCTGCAGGATCTTGGATTGGTTGAATGTTAAAAGCTAAAAAAAAAGAAAAGCTATCCCTGTAACAAGCCGTGAAGGCCTGTAGGGTTGTGAGACTTCGAGGCTCCCACATTTTCTCTAGACAGTCAGCTCACAGATGGCGGTAAGATTGTCGGCCTTACTCGCCGGCCGCCTTTTACCCTCCGAAGAAGATTCCTGGTACTCATTTCTGTTACAGGCTGAGTCAACCCCAGGGCTATAATGCTGCTGGAAGGATTAGGTAAATTAAAAAAAATACACCTCATCGGGACTCGAATCCGCGACCTTCCGGCTTGTAGCATAGGGCCTCCAAACATGTGACATTATTATAAGAAGTATTCCATCTAATAATTTTAGCATTAATTTTTCCTAGAAATGTATATTACAAAACGGCGAAAACGAAAAGAAATTAGCACGTCTTATAATTTTTCCTAAATTAGTATCAATCAACCAATCAATCAGTCGTTTCTACCACTTAGTATGGAGAGACCTGAAAGAAATTGTCACATACAAGTAAATCACCGACATATTAACGAAGTGCTTTATATATATTCGTGTTTCTAGGTGTATTAATGATAAGTTTCAGGACTTGGAAAGAATGAGTCATATTTTACTTGTATTATACTGGTCGGAGAGCTCATTGCGAAACCAAACTTCAGCGCTATTTCCGCAATGGCTCCACCGTCTGAGTCGCCTGTCGCCTGCACGGGGTTTAGACCGCTAATTAACCTGCATTCTGCGTTCCGGGGTCTCTTATATACGTATGTGTTCCCTCTGTACAACTCTCACTAAACTTACTGGTCTGCTTGTACGTGACGAGACTAATTTGTAGGTCGACGAGTGGCAGAATCGTTGAATTTATCCTTAACATTCTGTTCCCAGCTCTTCTTTTGTTTGTCTACAGACGTGGAAGAGTTTGATTGGCGTGGATGTGGGGACCTTGGTCAGCGTGACGCTCACGTGTCTGAATGCCGAGATGTAGGAAATGGGATGGAAATTCAATTGAAACGGCGTGGATAAGTTTCGTTTCTCTTGTAGAGAAAGCCTGGAGAGTAGAATTATTGTCTGACTGATGAACTGAGCTGTGTTGACCCTTGGCTGTGTTGTAGGGATTCAAGCTTATAGCCTCGGGTGACATGGACTTAACAGAAAACTAATTTTATTTATAACAGGAACAACAGCCCTTTTGTGTCACAGTGGACGGGTCAGACAATGAACATAGAAGAACAAATGGGTCTCTCTCATGCAGCCCAAATGTTTTCTTTTCCTCTGTTGTTTAATTAAGTTGATTTAAAAAGGGGTCCCAAACAAGTACATGTTTCGGAAAATGTGAAGTGGTTTCTCTGGGATTCCTCGTTCAGTACATTCTGCATCTAAAATATTTTTTGAGACTGCGTCATCGTTACATGGTGACATAAATCGTTGGTTCATCATTAGAAATTATTAGAGTCTGTTTTCAACATGTTATAGAAACCAGGATCGCCTTATGCCGGAAAATTCCTTGAAAACACGGGGTATTTTTTCCGTAAGGCTGGATAAATCTGCATGATTATGAGCGTCATAACTTGAATTCTTCCCAAAATATAATTAGCATGATCAAGTCAAGGAGGATGAGATTGGCAGGGAACATAACATAAATGGGGAGAAGAGAATGCATATAGGACATTGGTGGGAAAGCCAGAATGACAGTGACTACTAGGAGGGCCAAGACGAAGGTGGGAGGATAATATTAAAATGGATCTTAGAGACATCGGATGGAGTGGTATGGACTGGATCGATCTGGCTCAGGATAGGGACCAGTTGAGATTTCTTGTGAAAATGGTAATGAACTTTCGGGTTGCATAAAATGTTTGGAAGTTTTTGAGTAGCTGCACAATTGGTGGCTTCTCAAGAAGGGCTCAGCTCCATGAAGTTAGTTAGTATGTTGTTGTCATGATAGTAAATCAAATAGATTATCTCTCCTTGACGTACCATCCTGCTCCATCTGGCATACCACTTCCAAGTCAATGGAACACCCTTTACGGCTGAAATTACTTGCTTCATACGCTCGACAATTAAGCAAACGCGACACAACCCTCGAGTCCAATTACTGAAGACACGACGTAAAGCATTGCAATCGTAAAGTGACTACCCACGTATATGATGTTTTGGGGTTTAGTTAACGGTACTGGTACACGGATTAATTATCGATTCTTGTTATTTAACGATTATGAAACAGCGAATGAGATTGGATATAATCAAATAGTGTGATTAGAATGGTAAATCACGAAAGACTTAGAGAGAGGAGATTTTGACCTAGTTTTTGTGGACTGTCTCGGCATGTGTCTTGAAAATCTCGAGGCAGGGCGATAAACTTCAGAGAGGATATCCTAGGAATCGATCCGACGGTCTTCCAAGTGCGAGTCAGAGGTATTGCTTCGGATCTTATTTGTTCTGTGTGTTTCTATGCTTGTGAGATAGTGAACTGCAGACTTAGATATGTGTTTTCCTCTCCAAACGTAAGACTAGAATGTGAGCTTGTTTCAGCTGCTATGTTGCAGTGTTTCTCAAACTTATGTTTTATCGCAGAAATTACTAATGGAATCACACACTGAAGCCGCGAACTAGGTTACCTAACTAACTGCATGGAGTACAGTACTTGAGAACCTGGTACCACTACACCTGGTTTAGAATTCCCGGCCTTTTATTCAACCCAAAAATTCTGGATTGTGTTCACAAGAATCCTCCGCGCTGGACATTATCCTGAGCCAATTAAATCCACTCCACACACTAACACTATATTTATTTAAGGACAATTTTATTATTATCCTCTCATGTATGCCTAGAATGAGCCTGGATAGCGCAGTCGGTATAGCGACTGGCTACGGGCTACACGACCGAAGGGTCAGAGTTCGTGTCCCGGTTTGTCAAGAATTTTCTCTTCTCCACGTCGTCCAGACCGGCCCTCGGGCCCACCCAGTCTCCTACGCAATGGGTACCAGGGGCTCTTTCTCTGGGGTTAAAGCGGCCGGAGTATGAAGGTGACCACTCACCTCCAGCCATAGCCGAGGTCACGAAAATGTGGGTCTATACATCCACTCCCCCATACGCCTTCGTGGTGTAGTGCTTAATTAGTTAAGCACAGGGACAGCTTTACCTTTTAGTACGAGTATGTTTGCCTAGAGCTGCAAAGTGACACCTTCTCTTCAGGTTTTCCGATTAAATATGTGTATGAAGTAAAACTGTCCTTGTGATTAATTAATTAAGCATCACTCCATAAGACGTGTCAGCGAGTGGAGGTATAGCTCCAATATTCTTGACCTCTACACTAAATAGAGTTCAGTGGTCAGCTTCACGCCCCGGTTATTTCAGCCCCGAGAAAGAAGCTCCCTGTACGCTTTGGTTAAGAGGTTGGCTGGGACCCAGAGTCGATATGTACGTTCTGTAGTAGAGAAAAATCTTATGTCATTTCCGAGAATCGAATCCTGACCATCCAGCCCATATCCCGACGCTATGCCGACTGAGGACTTCGTTTCACGTCCTCATACGTGTTACATTTATCCTTAATTTGAGTTCGCTAATGATAATCAGTGAACAGTTTAATTACAGAGCTCCTCATTACGTAATTATCTACCGTCTTCTGTTACTTCCTCACTCTTTAAGGTCTAAATAGTGTCCTCAACACATTTTTCAAGCACTCACACACATTTTTTGTCTATTCTAACAATCCTAAATTCATGGTAACCTAATGTAATTTTCCTGTCTTTATTGTTAGTATTTTTCAGTTTTCACGCACCGCTAAATCCTCCTCTTCCTTTAATATTGTGACAGATTGGGCCGTTTCTAGGAGACGAATAAGTAAACATGTTCCAACCAACGCGCCTCCAAAAATAGAAGTGCGTCCATTGCTAAGTAACAGACCGGCGAACACATACACAGCAACGAATGTGCAGCAATAGGGCGTCAATTGCCAGGCAGCACATGGGTGGATACGCCTAACAATACACGATAACCGTTGCTAAGCAGTTGATGTGTTTTTTGTTTGTGGTCCGTGCCGATCCTATACAATAAGCATTTCAGTTCAGTTCAGCAGACGTAAGCAGGAGGACTCAAGGATTCGTCAGGAAGACGTCATTCAAGGCAGTTCAGTAGTTGATGTGTTAACCTTGTTTGTGTCTCACAGATACAGCGATGTTGAAAGTCTAATAACGAATTGTAGTTACAATGATTTCTTTGTCTTCCCGTTTTAATTCTGACATTTTAAAAACAGTTCCCACCGTCGCTCAAATGCCAATTTGTACAAATCACATCACTTTCTCATTAGTCATGGCATTGTGCTGAAAACAGTAGGAAACAAAAGTCAGAATAAATGGGTTCCTTTTATCGATATATATATCATTTATATTAAATACGGCGGAGAACATAAATTAACACGCTAACATCGCATGTTTAGTCATTAAACGTAAGCTTACACACTGAAAGTATTAAAATGCTTTTAACTTATTATCTTACTTTCACATCAAATATTCTGTGAATATATGTTTCAGTTAATTGTGTATCGTGACTATAAATTAAACGAGCATGTATTTACATTACTTTACATTACGGATATGACGACATGTAAACGGTCAGGGTGTACCTATGTTTTGGAAGAATTTAACTGCCCCATTCTTATGCCCTGGAGAAGTTCCCAAAGAATCTAGAAATCGCTGTAGCAGTTTCTGCTGTTTATTCTACTGACGCGACCGCCTCAGTAGTCCAGTGGTCAGAGTTCCTGGCTACAGATCCAGAGGTCCCGGGCTCGAGTCCCGGCGTTACAAGGTTTTTTGAGAAGTAGTGGGTCTGGAACGGGATCCACTCAGCCTCGTGAGGATAATTGAGGAGCTACTTGAATTGAAAAGTAGCGGCTCCGGTCTAGAAAGCCGAAATTAACGGCCATGGGGATCCATTGCGCGGACCACGCGACACCCTCTATCCGCTAAAGTTGGCACTAACTTCGCCGACAAGCGGCGGTCGCTCGGTCGGTATTGTTCGCTTGCGGACTATAGGCCACGGAGTTTGTTTTGTTTCTTTGCTCTACTGGCGCTTGTGCCAGAGTCTATCACACGTATCAATAAATATAACGTAAGTTATGAATCTCCTCATTATGTAATTGTCTCCAAAATCCTGTCACCTCATCTCTCTCCTGTCCAAATATTCTCCTCAGGGCGATGTCCTCAAATACCTTCAGTCGATGCACTTCCCTTAATGTCAGAGACGAAGTCTCACACCCATACAAAAATATGGGCAACACTATAGTTTCTTATGATTTAATCTTTACGTTTCTTGACAACGGACGAGAAGACAAATTCTGAACTAAATGATAGTAAGCATTAGCCGAATATAATCTGCCCTTAATTTCCTCAAGAATCAAATTTTTATTTGTTACTGTCGTCCCCAAATATTTTAAATTTGCCGCATATTCAAAGGGTCTCGTATAAGTGACATGTAGTTTAAAATGCCTTATAACGTCAGCATACAGCGATTTTTGGCGCCGCGGGTAGTAGCATCGTTTTTCCACTAAAGCCTCAGAATAGGCCACCTGTCATTAAGATAAAGAAAAGGAAAGTGAACAACAAATGGC
This sequence comes from Cryptotermes secundus, assembly GCF_002891405.2. Lineage (NCBI taxonomy): Eukaryota > Metazoa > Arthropoda > Insecta > Blattodea > Kalotermitidae > Cryptotermes > Cryptotermes secundus. Next base: position 456,249 of record NW_019723925.1, on the reverse strand, counting down.
AACAGCAGTGCGGCATGTTCTTAGAACTTAACAAGGTTGCCAAATGAAACGTGTATCCACTTTTTCCGTCTCCATATGCTAATCTAATTCATGATAGACGAATCTTGAAGAAATTTTGTAATCACAGTCTTTAATGAAATATGTGTTCCTAACGGAATCTTTCTCTTTTATTAATTTATGTAAGCTATCCACATACCGAGACACAAAAAGTTTAATTAATAATGTGACTAGCTACTGGCTCGACAATTCGGGTTCGTTTCCTGAAGGAATTTCTTTTCTTCCCGCATAACTTCTAAACTTGTTGACATCCACCCAGCCCCTATTGGGTCAGTATCAATGACTCTTCCCTCGAAGTTAGAGCGGAGTGGAGGTGAAGCTAACTGCTCACAACCATCTAGCGCCGAAGTTAAAATGGCTGGATTCTTACCTCTTCTTCCTCTATAACTGCACGCTCTCTTTGCTTGGTGGACAGTGACAACTTTGCCATTACCATAGGTTTCACGTGAGGTCCAAGTGCGTTTTTACACAACACACATAAAGCAACACCAAACATACAACACACACAACACCACTCATACAAAACACAAAACATACATACAAAGCACACAACACACATAACATACACGAACCAGACAACACGACATACACATCGCACACGCACAACATACATCACACACACAAAACGCAGCACACACAACACACAGAACACACACACTCCTCTTTGAATCAATATCGAGGGCATCTGACTTCGTTCAGTAAGTGTTCGACTCGTATCTTAGCCAAGGTACCTGATAACTAGGCTGAGGTCCTTCTTGGTTTTCTTAATTTCTCCTTGCATCTGAGTAATTCGACAGATTTTCCGGACAGGAGTAAAGATGTAAAGTTTAAGAGTTCTTTCTAGTTGGATAGAACGCCGTGTGGTCAGTTGGAAGTCAACGAAAATTTTATGATGAAAATATCGCTTCATCTTCAGTGTAGTAGATTAAGCCAAGCAAGAAACCAGCATAACATAGGTAGCAAGCGGAGCTCTTCTTGATTTCCTTTTTGACCCTAAAGATTTCGGCATTAGTCAGGGTACCCAAGCGTTCTAAGGCATGCACTGTCTTCGCTCGCTCGGGAGCCGGGATCGTGAGTTCGGATCTGTTTCCTGTGAGGTACGAAATGAATTCTTATATATTATTCTTATACACTGCCGGTCACGGTAGCAGAGCGGTCTAAGGCATGTACTGTCTTCGCTCGCTCGGAAGCCGGGATCGTGGGTTCGAATTGCACACAAGGCATGGATGTTTTGTATGTGTATATGCTTATTCTGTGTTTACGTTGTCCTGTGCTTAGGTAGAAGCCTTGCGACGAACTGCTCACTCGTCCAGGCAGTCCTACCGTCTGTAAAATGATCACAATGAAGAAACAAGTTCGACGCCGTAAAGGTATAAGAAGAACGAATTAAGTAAGTAATTAAGATTCAGACAACATTTTGCTCCGAAACGTCTGTTGATTTTCAGCGGACTGCATGGTGATATATCGCAAACGATAGCATTTTCCATTTAAAATATAGTCATTTTTAAGAGAACTCATGACAAAAGAAAAATAGATGCAGTGTATTTCGCTTTCAAAGCCACGTGCAAGATGCGAATTGAAAAGCTATGTACGAGTATAGCAGGAAGTGCGTCATGCAGTCCACCACGCGGTTCTAAAGAGACGAAGAAAAATTACATAATTTCTTATTGGTGGCGGAACAGTTGGTGTAGCGTTAACGCTCTGGAATCGTAGTCGGCAAGTTTTCGATTCGAATCTCTGCTAGGACAGTGGCTGTCCTAACTGAGCAGTTTCGTTGTTTTCCCAGTCTGCCATGTAAATTTCTGGATTCAGATAGACCACAACCGTTTCCTTCCATGTCATTTTCAATTCATTGTTCATCTGTCTTCCTACCATTCGATACTACATAGTCTTCCATACTAAAAAGGTTGTAAATTAACTTAACACTTTATCAGCAAGTAACATTTGATGTAAAGCTGGAACCAGCGAAATGGTAAGCTGTCCATTCCTCAAGTATATATCTTCGTACAGGTAAACGTACATGCAACCATCTGCTGAGTCTTTTAAGTAATATCGTGTTCCAAGATACAAATGCTACTGTTTCAAATGTAATAGCAATGTGCTATGCAAACCTGGAACACTAGTTATTAATAGCTTTGTCCGAATATGTTACTCCGTACGAGGCAGGCAACTCATCATACACCTAAGTTATGTGGGTTGACTAAGTTTCTGTAACTTCGTATCGTATTACATATGTGTGCCTGAGGCGAAATCACTACCTTCACTGAAGAACATATACACCTACGAATAGCAGCGACAACTTGAGCGTTTCCGTATGTCAAATTTTGCAAAGTCATTCTAAAAGGAAATATCTTCTCATTCTGGCTTATTCTGAGCGTGAAACATTGATATCTCTTAATATATGGTTTAGTCGATGGTTTCCCAGAGCCGCCGCTCGGGTTCGATCACGGGTCTGGTCATATGGTATTTGTGGTGAACAAAGTGGCGCTGGAACAGATTTTCTCCGTGTACTTCGGTTTCCCCTGCCAATCTTCATTTCACCAATTGCTCCACAATCACCCTCACCTATCATCTGGGACCGGTACCATAGGCCAGTAGTGGCCGCAGTACAAAGGACATAGTCCCATCCCACTGAGAATAATAATAAAAAATAAAATATTGGTTCATCTTTTGTAAATTTCTTGGCTTTGCCATGAAAATCTAATTCACTGAGAATACACACATTAATGTCACTGCACACCATATATGGGCATCGTCAGCATTTTGTTCTAAGGAAGAGCGAAGATAAAATCATGGCTACAGAAAACTTTGCTGCTCGACTGCTTTTACTGATCGGTGTAGAGTATTCAGTATAGATGAATATTTCTGCAAAATACTTTTAATGTTTGATATGTTTCCTTCTGCTTTCAATTTCCTTTTTCAAAAATCTAGGGCTGAAAGGTGCCCGGCATTCCACACCACATGTGTATAATTGTTTGCTATATTGTGAGAGATTAGGATGGTGAATATTAATTTCCCTAAATAATTATTTTGCGATATTGTAAAATAGAAAATAGAAACACCGAAATTGTTAATAGCGACTTGTTTATAAAACATGCATCGCACAATTAGTGCATCTTTGGTTAGACTTGAAATGATCTTTCTCATGCAAATATTTTTGGATATTCATATATTTACACAGAATTGAACAATCACACAATAAAATATTTAAATGAGTACATTCAAAGACATGCAGTTAGTTATACGGAAATTCTTAAATTGTTATGAGAGATGAAACGGTTAAATATTTAAAATTATCGAATTAATTCTCATATTAATAGCTCAGACCATTGTATACATTGTAACATTGGTGATAGAGTCTTTTTGTCACCCACTGATAAGTCCCTGAACTTAAAATATGGCGGTACCAGAACCCTGCAATTTTTCTTCTTCAGTTTTAGAGCATTGATGCTTATTTCATCTTAGTAAAAATTTTGTGAATAAATATAAAATCTCTTTATATCTGGACTTGCTAAGTTAACAGTATATAACATATATACAATTATGGGGTTAAGACATTAACCTTCTTTCTAAAAGTTACTGCAAAAATATGAAATTTTGATTTGCAGAACCTCTAAGGGAACAAGTCCCCTTGTCAGTGTTATAAATTAATTTTAAAAAACATAGCTCAAAACATAATCCTACCTTTATATTATTTAAGAGAAAAGAAAATATTAAGAATACAAAACCAAGCCAATGTCTCTTGATTGTCTCTGCCTACTTTAATTTATACGAAAGAACATTCACTTCATACGTTCCAAACATTTCTACAGCTGCATTAGTTTGAATACATCTTTCCGGTAACTAAATTAGCATAATAAAGTGGATATGGATATAAAGTTACGCCAAACGTTCTTAATTTCATAACAGCTTCTATTTATTTAATTAATATTTCTAGTCGCATCTCTCTTGGAACTGTTTCAAATTTAACATTAAATCTAATCGCTTATGAGGTTTTGGTTTTTTTGTGTGTGTAATTTTATGTATTTATCCACATGACGGTAATTTAGTTGCCAGAACATATCCTGGGACTATGTTAAATGAAGCTTGTATGATAATTTACAGGCTTACGCAAGCAGGGCGGAATATTGTCAAATCATTACAGAAAAGTTTAGAAGCAATATACAGCAAAGATATTTTTATTCTTGTTTATGGGTACTTACCATGAGTTCCTTTAGTTGAGTCACCAAAGGAGAAGTTGAGAAAAAGTTTCCAACAACCGAAAAGATTTTCCCTTCCAACTTGGTGATTCTTTTGAAGAAAAATAAATATAATTTTGCCCCGTTGTGTCGATTATACCATTGAACGATATAACCGTTGATCTATTTATAATTTTGAATTTATGTATATCTAGAAACTATTTAATCTTTACAATAGGAGAATACGATATTGTACGGTTTTGAATTGTTTTACACGTTAAATGTACATTTAACTGGAATGTTGTGTGGTAACAATGGCTGAGAGAGATAACCTACCGCTGGTGCGCACAGAGAGAAACTGCCTCTCAGTTCACAGCGACATCCAGAGCCGCGATGCGTCCGCCCTCACATGACCGGGACCGCTACTACCACCCACATCACTCCCGCATACCCCCCGTATCAGCGATTATCAGTATGTACCTCATACTTTCCGGTAGTTCGGTCGTAGCTTATTGCTAATCTATGGATAATACTATGTCCCGAATTTTGCGTAAGAAAGAGTAAAGCGGCGGGTCCGTGAAGCTGACCATCATCTTCATCTAGCGCCGAGTTCAAGAATGGTGGAGCTATACCTCCACTCCCACATATGTCTTCATTGCATAATGCTTAATTATTTATGCACAGGAGCATCTTTACTTTTTTGAAGCGTAAAAAGCTGGTAGCATTCCTTTGGTTAATTAAGTACCATTCTACGAAGACTTATAGTGGCGTGGAGGTTTAGTTCCACCGTAGTATTACTTGATTTTTGGACTTTGTCCATCGTATTCTAAAATCTAGGGAACACAACGTTTCGGGAACTGGATCTGTTTCCTTCTTCAGGTGATTGGGAGACACCTACTCAGTTGGGCCCCTTAGAAAGAGCTGCATAACTACAGCTATATAAATACGGCTTTGTGGAAGGGATATGACAGGAAAATATGCAATGAACATTGAGATAAAGCATGTACGGACCTGAAACTAAGATAGAAACGGAGAGGCCGCGCCATAGCTCAAGCGGTTTGTCCCTGGTTTCCCACCGCGGCGGCCAGGGCTCCATCCCGGGTCTGGTCAAGTGGGATTTGTGGTGGACAAAATGGCGCTGGGGCGGGTTTTCTCCGAGTACTTCGGTTTCCCCTGCCAACCTTCATTGCAATTTGTATGTAAGCACGACAGTTTATAATATCCTGAAACCAAAATGAAGAAAACATACAGAATATGGGGCTGAAGTTAATTATGTACCGGTATTTGACAATTATAACAAATCTTTAAACTGATATCAATATATATATATATATATCGTCGATACTGATATTTGACTCCGTATCGATATATATTGACACTTTATTTCAAGTCCTTACCTAATCGCCATTCATGACCATAAGTGATCTCATTCAGTGCTACGTAAAATCTTAAATTGATACAGCATAGTTAAATAATCTAGGAGGCAGTCAATCCTCGCGATAAATAAGTATCAAAATTGTCCATATCTGATATACGGGCTGGACTACCGAGGAATCGGGCTTGATTCCTGGCAGGGGCAAGATTTTTCTATTCTCCATAGCGTTCGCACGGGCTCTGGGGCCCACCCAGCCTCCTGCTCAATGGGTACTGGGGAAAGTTTACACGGGGAAAGGTGGCCGGGACGTGAAGCTGACCACTCACCTCTATCTAGTGCCGAGTTTAATAATGGTGGAGCTATACCTCCATTCCCCTATGTGTCTTCATGAAGTGCTTAATTAAATAAGTCCAAGGATAACTTTATTTACTTTACTGAGCAAGGAGGCTAAGCAGTAACACGTTAATATTCTGGAAGTGTATGGTTTAAGCCTCAGCATTGGACCGTTTATCCTGGCGGAAGACTTCATTTCTCAGTTATCCAATTACATGATAGAATAGTACACTGAAATATACCATGCTCGTTTCCTTCCACATCACCCAGAATTTATCACTCACTGATAATCCCCCTGTATTTGGCTCTCCAGGTGTTCATATATCATTGTCTGATCACAAATCGAGTAGGAAGCAAACACGAGAAGTCTACACGATCGTCCTTCGGGTCGCAATATGAACTGGTTCAGCGAGAGTCGTCTGAAACTGAAGTTATCTTCAGTATACTCCAGGAAAAACATGTTAAGGCCGAATTCGTTACAACGAAATCAGATATTGAAATTCTCACCCCCAAAACATAGTTTATACTATTTAAACACGCAGTTTTATTAAATAAATATCATAAGAATATCCTGATCCCTGTGTGGAGGCGTGTTAGAATACCTTAGCCCTGCTAGTCGTAGAAGACGAAAAGTGGACCCGGTGCCTAGGGATAAAACTGGGCAACCCTGTCATGAATACAGGGACCTGGTCCTCCAGATTGGGTGGGTTGCAAGCAAGGCTGACAACCTTGCTCTCTAGGAAAAGTTATTGTCGCAGAATCCAAAAAACGAAATGCGGTTGGTGTAATCAAGACAAATCTGGCAGAATTTTCTATAGACGGCTGTGAAAAAGGGATGTTTTGCCGGGGGTGATGGTGATGATGATGATGAACATACAGAAACATGAATAATAGTGGAAACATCGAAATAATGAACAAATAGAGCGTGGAAATGTGCATAAATAACAAAATAAAAATTGAGAGATCATGGAAGTGCTGGCTCGAGATATTGATAGCTCCAATCTTGGTATTTTTCTAAAGACACTGAAGAAATGTCAAACTCTTAAAAGCAAGGCGCCTGAGCTCCAAATTATCATAAAATGATGTCGCTGATTGGATGAGGTCTGTTGAGTCCACTAACTAACGCTCCAAGTGAGCGAAATTTGCGGCTGCCCTTAATAGAAGCAATGGTACCCTATGAGAGACGGATCATTAATCGATGGCATCATAAACCGAGGGACAACACCGTGATTACGCTCATGACCCACAGAAGCCAGTGATAAACCACAATAACTATGAGTATAAGACTGTTGTAACGACAGTGGAATTATGCAACATACGTATATCCAGTTTTAAGTGTTAAAAATCATACTCGTGCCTATAGCGTAGAATTAGGAAACTACGAGTAAACATGGAAACTTCTAGATGTTCAATTCAGTCATATCTTTCAGCGTGCTAACTCAACAGCCGCACGATACAATTACAGATTTAGGATAATCAGACAGATAATATGAAGTTCTGGAAATGAGTAATCGTCTGCTTTCATTTCATAAATACTCAGTGTTTGACTCAAGGACCTTACAGAAAACATTTCTTCTAACAGTTCTTATATTGTTGCATGTATATTCGTTGTAATGGGAACTTGTTTACCGATCCGTTGCCTAGTAACGCCCGTCTTCTCTCGTCACTATTCAGACTCTAAGGTGTCTTGTCCCGGGTAGCCTACAGGCGAGTCGCAGGTTCGAAACATTATCCTAAGACTCCCAGAGCTGTCAGAGAATAAAATGTTGTCATAGGTCATGTGGGACTCGGAACCAAGAATCACTGTGCTGGCGAGGACCAGCAGTAGTTTAACAGCCAGTCAGTCGCCTATAGATGTGTCGCTGCTCTCCAACAAGCTCCCTCCTTAGGGCTGCTCGTCTGGAGCAGGCATTCAAAAGTTGTTGATGGGGGGAGGGGACACAGACGCAAACAACAAGACTATGTCGTAGACCTTGTTTTATTTTTAGCCCATTTTTCTTATTTTGAAATTAACAAAGGTCCCAGCAACGATAAGGGGGATAAACATACAGCAGTTGGAGCTCATGAGCCTCCTTTTATTTAAAAAAAGAAACGGAAATAGGCTAAAAATTGAATGAAACAATACAGAGATGTAGGAGAAATGCATACATAGAGGTCATTCTACTGTACAATAGATGCAAGACAAGCATACTTTCTAACAACACCGAAACCGAATTAACCAGAAGACTGATGTAATATAAACGATTATCAAACGTATCGACGTTACTACAAGTTTCATTTCCATAGACCTGCTTTTATACACGAAATATCGTTATGTATTTGAAACATATACGAATATATACAAGTATAAAATGAATATAACTTGCAGAAATAAAACTTTGAATAGCTGGATATAAAAAAGTAAGTAAAGCTATCCCTGTAACAGGCCGTGAAGGCCCATAGGGTTGTGAGACGTTAAGGGTCCCATATTACCTTGACAATCAGCTCAAAGATGGCGGTAAGGTTGTCAACCTTACGCGCCGGCCGCGCTTTACTCCCCAGGAAAATTATTTAATTAATTCCTGGTACTTATTTCTGTTAGAGGCTGAGTAAACCCCAGGGCCTAGTGCGGCCGGAAGGATTAGGTCAATTGAAAAAAAATTAACAGCTGGATATATTGGATAAAAAAGCAAATAAATCTTTAACCCTTCAAAGCCCAGTGATTATTATATGTACCACCCAATTTAACATGTTGAAACTCTGAATTCTGCCCACAGAGTGTGTTTATGTGTCTCATAAGGTTCTCACAATAAAAGGCGGGTTTTCCCCTAAACAGTATCATATAATTAATCTTTGTAGCAGAGACATAATATGTTCCCCGAGAAGTATGCACCGAATGTTTATTATTTAGAAGAAATTAAATCTTTTAAGGTTTAAATAATTGAGAAACTTAAGATGAATGGCCGCGCCATAGCTCAAGCGGTTAGTCGCTGGCTTCCCACCGCTTCGGCTCGGGTTCGAGCTCGGGTCTGGTCAAGCGGGATTTATGGTGGACAAAGTGGCGCTGGGGCAGGTTTTCTCTGAGTACTTCGGTTTCCCCTGCCAATCTTCATTCCACAAAATTCTCCGTCATCGTAATCACCCGGAGCAGGACAATACGCCAATCAGTGGCCGACGTGCCGAGTGGACCCAGCTGGACTGCACCCCCCACTATGCGAATTAAAAAACTTATGAATGATTACATGCTTGAAGTGATCGTTATATACAGGAAGAACTGCGAAAGACTTCTCAGTGTAATGGGACTATATGCCTAGAGGACCAAGGAATGAATATTTTGAGATATTAATTCTCCAATCCGTGAGGATAAAAATGATTGATAGGCACATTAGTATAATTATTAGATTCGGCTTACCTTTCAGAGAGACACGAAAACATTTTATCAGTAAATATGGGCGCTCAAAGTTCTTGTCGGAAAGTCTGTAATCTGTAATCACGTAAGCAAGACTGTGGGCTATTTCCCGATTCTATCATTGTGTTTATCCTTTCTCATTCTCAAAAGGACCGACAGTTACTCAATGGCGTACAGGCCGTGTTTTTTTACCTGACCTCTGGATTGAGGTAAAAAAAAGGCCTTTGAGGTCCATAGATTTTTGAGACGTCGGGGCTCCCACATTTTCTAGAAAATCGCGGTGAGGTTGTCAGCCTTACGCTCCTGGCGGCCGCCCTTTACCCTCAGGAAGTTTCCTGGTACTCATTTCTCTTAGAGCGCGAGTGGACTCCAGGGCCATAATGTGGCTGAAAGTGTTGGGTCAATTGAAAAATCCAGTGACATCATCGGTAATCGAACCCGCTACCTTTCGTCTTGTAGCATTGTGCCTCAACCAACTACTCGTGCCCCGGCCTCTCGATTGAGGCTGAGGATTGAAGAGAAATACAGGTACTGCTCGTTTTATGTTCAAAATATATTATTTCATCTTATTGCGATCAACTAATTTGGACTAATTTAAATTACTATCTGTCGCTTTGATGTGAATTGCTTGCTGGCCGATCGAGAGAGGAGGGAGGAAGGGGGAGTAGAGTATTGTGATGGGTTTCTAACGTCGAATGCAAGGGTAGAAATGAAAATTAGGATCGATTTATGTGATTCGCCCTCTGTGACTTCTTTTGGAACACAACTGTCGGATAAATCGAGTAATACCTGTCGGGCAACAAGTATCGGGGAAATGGTTTTATCTGTATTATTGTAGGGAGGAAGGGAAGGTGACGCACTGTAACTAAAGCTTCATTTAACTGAACAAACCAACCAAACCAAACCCACTGCGCATTCTGTTGAGAATGGCCAGGTATAAAAATACGAACAGTACACTTTTATTTTGTGTTTGGGGAAAGAGTTAGCAAAATTCCGGGTTGGGTGCGTCGAATATCTCCGCAGGTGGTTCACATGTCTTAACTGACGTCATTAGCCACGAGTTGCATTGCCACAGAGCACGCCATTGGTGCAATAGAAAACAGCTGTTGTCACGTTCTCTGATTCATGGATTTCATGGAGACGACCAGATAAGTCGAGGAGTTGTAGTGCGTCTGTGGGATGTACCGGATGAATTGCAACTTTCCTGGTTAACAGGAAGATGGCACACCCCAATGTCTTACGGGACTGCACCCGATTATTTTAGTCACCGCGAGATATGCAAGTCATTGTGCAATCATATCTTGTCATAACGATGTGCTGAATGCTGAAGACGAATGAATAATTCTCAAGGGACTTTTCCTACAGTCCCATGGCCAGTTTTGTGGTACTGTTCTTCCAGTCCCCAGTCCGGATGCTATCTGACGTCTGGGAAGGAGTGCGGAAGCAGTCGTGGCCTATTTTATGATACTACTTTGATATTAGACAGTGTGGGCTGAGAGACAGCATGCGGAACCTCAGTTAAGGAAGGTAGAGACTAAACCGGATATCTCATGTACACACAGCCAAAGAGGAAACAACTAGACATCACATCACGACCGAGAGGTTGGTGTTCGAGTCCCGGTAGGGTCAAGAATTTTCTCTACTCCACGTCGCCCAGACCGACTCTGGGTTCCACCCAACCTCCTATCCGATGGGTACCGGGGACTCTTTCCCCGGCGATAAAGCGACTGAGGAGTGAAGCTGACCACTCACCTCCAGCTAATGTCGAGGTCAAAAATGTAGATCTGTACATCAACTCTCCATACGGCTTAATTAGTTAAGCACAGGGACAACTTTGCCTTTTACCATTAAGTTGTTCTTAAATAAGTGTGCATGCTCTTATGTTTGGTTAATTAGGCACAGAGACAAATTTACCTTTACATTTTTTTTCCTTGGCACTACAGCCCCAGTGTTCCTAGGCCTATCTCCATGAGCTTCTGTTCACTTCGGTTTTTCTAGATCTTACACATTCGGTAGGACTCCTTGGGCGGGTGATCAGCTCGTCGCAAGGCCTCTACCTGTATACAAGCACAGAAAAACGACCACACACAAACTAAACATCCATGCCCTGAGTGGGATTCTAACCCACGATCCCGGTTTCCAAGCGAGCGAAGACAGTACATTCCTTAGACAACTCGGCTACCGTGACCGGCCCTTTACATGTTACCCTCTCAAATTATTATCCACAATCCTGCTCGAAGGAGCGTCGTTAAATACACAAAAACTTACAGGAAAAGAAGAGTTCCCTCTCCTAGGATATAACTCCATGCACATCGATGAGTGTCAAGTGAAGATTCTGAGGAATATTTCCTCCGTCTTCAACAAGAAACCAGCACGAAACGGGCTCGAATCCCAGAATGTGGAACCCTTCTTAGTTACCTTCTACATGACTACTTGGCGTCTCATCCCAGAATGTAGTACTCTGCGTAGACACAGCTGCAAGGTACTTAAATCTGATGTTAATATTGAATATAATATAAATTATTTAATCAATAAATTATTCTCTCGAATTGTGGCAGCTAATATTCATCCGGTGTGATTGGGATGTAAATTCTTCGTAAACTTTGCCTGCGTCTTTGGCATCATAACCACACATTCACTTCAAGTCTTTGTACAGTAGCGGTCAGAGTTCCTGGTTAAAGATCCAGAGGTCCGAGTTCGATTCCCGGCGCTACCAGATTTTTTCTGAGAAGTAGTGGGTCTGGAACGGGGTCCACTAAGCCTCGTGAGGATAATTGAAGAGCTATTTCAAGGAAATAGCGGCTCCGGTCTAGGAAACCGAAATTAACGGCCGTGGGTATTCGTTGCGCTGACCACGCGACACCCTCTATCCGCTACAGTTGGCACTAACTTCGCCGACAAGCGGCGGTCGCTCGGTTGGTATAGTTCGCTTGCAGACTCGAGCCAGGTAGTTTTAGTTTCTTAGTTTGGTATAGTAGAGCTTCCATCTTTTAATAGCTGATTTCAGGCGTCTTCCTTGGAGGAAAAGCCTCGTTTGACTCCTATGTCGATTTGTCTTGCTGTTTCTCCATTAGCTCAGATTAGATAGCGTCGAATGGGAGGAATATTAGTAAATGGCGACTGGAATGGACGTGAGAGGAAGCGATCATTGCGTTTTTCAAGATACTATATTTCATTTGCGGAAAACAACGAAAACGCTTTGTGAGAATAACTAGTGCCTTGGCCAAGATTCGAAACGGGCATCTCCAATGTAGAAACATTATCGTTGGAGCCAGTTTTCCCGGCCTGTGTTTCACAATACGGATCGTTTTAGATACACTAGCAGCTTGATGTACTGTATCCTTGCGCCATCTTCTAACTGAAACTAACAACATAGTACGTGTGGTGTTCACCAGAGGTCACGCCTGAACGCAAGGGCTGAGATAAAGATGGTTGAATGCGCAAGTAGAGACTGGCTGCAAACAGAACATATCTTCTGGGACTGTAAACTATAGGAGAATCAAGGGGCAACAATGATGGACATTTTGACTGTGGGGGGCGGGGAGAAACTCCGTGATTTTAGTTCGCAAGCGAACTATCTGCGATCCAGTGGTCAGCGTTCCTGGCTACAGAGCCAGAGGTCCGGGTTCGATTCCCGGCGCTAACAGATTTTTTCTGAGAAGTAGTGTATCTGGAACGGGGTCCCCTCGGCCTCGTGAGGATAATTGAGTAACTATGTCAAGGAAATAGCGGCTCCGGTCTAGAAAACCGAAATTAGCGGCCGTGAGGATTCGTTGCTCTGACCACGCGACACTCTCTATCCGCAGAAGTTAGCATTAAACTTCGCCGACAAGCGACGGTCGCTCGGTCGATATTTTGACTGGGAACAGCAAAAAAATAATATTCGAAGTCAGTCATAGAGCTCTTAAATTTAAAGGAAGAAAAGATTTGTGCAAGGGGTCTGTTACTTCATAAACAAAATTCCTAAATTTATTTTAAAAGTAAAATGAAGTATATATACAAAATATTAATAGTATATTCTTAAAGTTAAGAGATATATTCAGAAATCGCGGTGTGACCGCCATGAGAGAATAAGATGTTTATAAGAATGTGCTACAGAGGCGGATGGGCATTGCCTAGGTCTTTTTGTATACACATTTTTTAAATATAAATACTGGTTCTGCCCCTAATTACAGGGTTATTCAAAAAGAATGAACCGATTTTATTACGCAATATTTTATTAAAGGAAAGTAATACAAAACTCCAGCCAAGTCACAAGTATTCTACTCACAATCTACTTTTATTTCCTGTCTTACAAGTGTTCAGTGTGGCCACCAACTGCAGCACGGGCAACATGAATGCGATAAGAGAATTCCTCCCAGGCGCGTGTCAGCATATCACGATGCACTGAGTTAATCGCTGTTGTTATTCGATGTTTAAGGTCATCGAGGTTAGTGGGTAGTGGTGGAACATAAACGTGATCTTTTACATATCCCCACAAGAAGAAATCACACACGGTGAGGTCTGGGGATCTCGCAGGCCAAGCACAAAGAGCAAGGNCGCTCAAGTGAAAAGTCGCTTCATCACTAAAAATTAAACGTGAAATGAAGGTTTCGTCTTCCATCATCTCCAGCATCGAATCGCAAAATTCCATCCGCTTCCTTTTGTCGTCATTGGTAAGTGTCTGAACGAGCTCTAGTCTGTATGGTTTCAAATGTAGACGTACTGTTAGCACACGCCAGACAGTGGATTGAGGGATCGCAAGCTCACGGCTAGCTCGATTTGTTGACTTCCGCGGGCTCCTCTCAAACGCAGCACGGATTCTCGCCACTTGTTCCTCCGAGACTCGTGGTCGTCCTGGACTTTTTCCTTTACACAGACACCCACTCTCTGGAAACTGTCGAAACCACCGTCGAATGTTCTTAGGACAGGGCGGATTAATGCCGAATCGCCTTCGAAAAGCACGCTGCACCGTGACAACCGAATTTGTTTTCGCGAACTCGAGAACGCAGAACGCCTTTTGCTCAGGACTCGCCATTCCAAGGGTAAAAGAACAACTGAACGTTGCCGGAAGAACGACGTGACTTAAGCGCCCCTGTGGCAGCCATTCACAACTTAGATAACTCCTCTTTCAAATGGTCACTGACTCATTCCATGACGATGCTTAAGAACTGAAGCAGTGCGTCATGAAATCGGTTCTTTCTTTTTGAATAACCCTGTATTATAAATAATTCATCGATTTCTCTATGATCTACATAGAAAATGTGCAAACAGAATCGAGTAAATTAATTCTAGGGCCGCGCCTTAGCTCAAGCGGTTAGTCGCTGGCTTCCCACCGCGGCGGCCCGGGTTCGATCCCGGGTCTGTTCAAGTGGAATTTGTGGTGGACAAAGTGGCGCTGGACACGTTTTTCCCGAGTACTTCGGTTTCCCCTGCCAATCTTCATTCCACCAATTGCTCCACAGTCACCCTCACCTATCATCTGGGGCTGGTACAATAGGCCAGAAGTGGCCGCAGTACAAGGGACTTAGTTCCACCCCACTAGCAATAAAAATAATTAATTCTAAGAGTTAAAACGTTTAATTAACGAATATATTTAAGCACATAAAATTGAAGTAGCTTCATGAAAGAGATTCTTTATATAAAGTCCAGCGGTTCTTCACAGACTGGAGTGTCACACAAGAATCTGCATAGTATCGTGTCCTGATCTTGAGGATTTTAGTCTTGTATGTGGATACCAACATTTGAGTGGGACATACCAACATTTCCATCTTAAAGTCTCCAGATTTGCGGGTGAACAGAAACATTACGAAGGAATATGGTGTCTACATCTTCAGGGTCCGTATACTTGTAAATTATATCAGTGTTTCACAGGAATATTGTGCCTCCATCTTCAGAGTCGTCAGACTTGCAGGTAAATACTAACGTTTCGGAGGAACATGTTGCCTCCATCTTCAAGAACCTTGGTCCTATAGGTAGTTACGAACATTCCGGAGAAACATGCGACCTCCATCATCAGGGTCTTTAAACTTGTAGGCAGAATAATTTACGTGTATCAAGAGTAATTGATTAAACCACTTAAAGTAAGATAAAAATTCTTGCTCAATAGATGGAAGAATGTACTGGAGGCATTCGTTTGTATTTTTGGTTACCTTATGTTTTTCTTGACGTAAACAAATTATTTTAAGTGTATTAACTATTTCTTCGCAATTTATACAGCTATTTAGTCCCTTCATAATACCGTAGTGACAGCGTTTGTTCCAACAGAAACATAGGTAAAGCAGTTCCTTTATATTGTTAGTTGTGTCCTCTGATGGGGGCCAATGATGGCCGAAACATGTAAAGGCAAAACGTTTGCGTACTCCTATTAAAGTATTTACACTTGGCGGACTTCCGCTACTTATTTTTGTTCGTTCCAACGTTTCGGAATAAGATGGTGCCTCAGTCTTCAGGGTATTGTCAGCGGATCCCACCGTCTTGGAGGAACATGCCGCTATTCAGAAAACTAAAATCTCAGCCCTCAGGATGAGAGATCAAAGTCCTTCTTGTCTGTGGTTTTATACATGTTAAATATGGCAACACTGCTTCTGGTGGCGCGAACGAATCGTGATGACTGGAGCACAGAGAAACGCACTCGCATTGAGAGGTTACACATGGCAATTACGTTTTAACTTGACGAACGTCTCAGACTGTAGTGACCGTAGTGACAGGGGTTGTTAGCACGTTATTATGTGGCCGGTTGCTCGTGTTATGTGCAGTTCGACGTTTGTAACCATGAGTGCAGGCGAGAATTCATGATTTCTAATCATCTTCACTACCTTCAGTCTACCTATAGATCCCATAATGAGGCCAGCACAATGTGGTGATCCATTTATGTGTACAGTTTGCACTAATACAAATTGCAGCTACGTTATATTGTTCTGTTACAACTTCACAGTTTCACATTGTCGCCATGTTTTTGATTATTATGAAAGTTAAACACGAATGAATGTATTCCCATGATGTGTATTATAAATAAATAAGATCTACAAACGTTAAAAAATAAAACGATATTAAAAAAAAACAAAATTGTCTCTGGGCTTTAATTAATTAAGCACTACGTCATGAAGACGAAAGGTGGAGTGAAGGTATAGTTCCACCATTCTTAACCTCAGAACTAGTTGGAGGTGAATGGTCAGTTTCACGTCCCTTCCGCTTTACCCACCGGGGAAATATCCCCCGGTACCGATTGGATGGGACGCTGAGAGCACCCTATAGCCGGTCTGGACGTTACGAAGAAGAGAAAAATCTCTTGTCACTGCCGGGAATCGAACATCGACTCATCTTGACCGTCCTACAGCCCATAGCCTAGTCGCTGTACCGAATGAGCAAAAGTGTAGCTGTACCTGTGTGTAATCACAACGTGGAATGGAGGTATAGCTCCACATATTTTCAATTTCATCGTTAGATGGATGTGGGTCAGCTTGCCGTCCTTTCCCCGAGGAAAGAGGTCTTTGTTCCCTCTGGATAGGCGGCTGGCGGGACTGGGATCCTGTATGAATGTGGTGATGAAGACGGAGAGCTCGCGTTCCTCCCAGAGTCGGATCCCGGTTCTCCGGTCATCAACCTCGTAGCCCACACCTGCTCATACGTTTATTCTTTAACTGCATACCAAATTGCACACACCTACTTCCAGTGGTTCAGTGGTTATTGCCATTAAACCCATATGCGTGAACACAATGGTCTAGAGTCTACAGAAAATTACCCTAGAAACTGCATATTTTCTGCAGATCCATTTTCATAAAACATTTCAGGACCACACTTTAATTAGAGCTCTTAACTCTATTACGTGTGAAATTCGAACATCAACGATATTGGCCTTACTTATAGTAGTAAGATATAAGGATAGTCCAAAAGAATCTGGATGGGACCGAATTTTCGTGGGCCTCATCAGCTGCTTTCTCAATGCTGATAACGTAAATCTATTGGGAGGTAACATAAATGCCACAAAGAATTACACAGGAACTCTGATTGACGCTAGTAACGAGGTTGGCCTAGAAGTAAATGCAGAGAATTTTTTTAAATTCGCTTAGTGGAGGGGGGGTGGAGTCCAACTGGGTCCACGCGGCACTGCGGCCATTGATTGACTATTGTAGCGTTCCCCGAGTGATTTTGATGATGGAGAATTTGGTGGAATGAAGATTGGCAGGGGAAACCGAAGTACTCGGAGAAAACCCGCCCCAGTGCCACTTTACCACCACAAATCCCACTTGATCAGACCCCGCGATCGAACCCGGGCCGCCACGGTGGAAAGCCAGCGACTAAAAACGCAGAGAAAATTAAGTATATGTTGCCGTCTCATCGACCGCCTCTGTGGTCTAGTGGTCAGAGTTCCTGGCTACAGATCCAGAGGTCCGGGTTCGATTTCCGGTGCTACCAGATTTTCGGAGAAGTAGTGGGTCTGGGGGTAAAACGGCGTGGGGGGGGGTGAAGCTGACCACTCACCTCCAACTAATGCCGAGGTCAGGGAAGTGCGGATCTACATATTCACTCCCCCATACGCCTTTATGGTGTAGTGCTTAATTAGTTAAGCACAGGGACAACTTTACCGTTACCCTTTCTTTGTAGTTTTATATGGGTGAGATACTTGACCTCTGACTTTGAGGGAATATTGAGCGTGTTTGAGAAAAGGATGCTGAGGAGAATATTTGGACCGTAAAGGGATGAAATAATAGGAGACTGGAGAAAACTGCATGAGGAACTTCATAACTTCTACTCTTTACTTACTTACTTACTCATGGAGCTGAGCCCTTCTTGAGGAGCCGCCAATTCTGCAGCTACTCAAGAATTTCCCAGCATTTTATGGAACCCGAAGGTTCATCACCGTGTTCACAAGAGCCCTCCACTAGTCCCTATCCTGAGCCAGATCTATCCAATCCATACCGTCCCATCCTATCTCTCTAAGATCCATTCTAATATTGTCCACCCACATACGCCTTGGTCTTCCCTCTGGTCACTTTCCTTCTGGCTTTCCCACCAATATCCTTTTTGCATTCGTCGTCTCCCTCATTCGTGCTACATGCCCTACCCACGTCATCCTCCTTGACTTGATCATTCTAAGTAACTTGTATTCTTTGCCAAGTATAATTAGAATGGTAAAGTTAGAGAATATGAGACTGGCATGGCATGTAGCACGAATGGGGGGAAGAGGAATGCATAGAGGATTTTGGTGAGAAAACCAGAAGTAAAGAGACCACTAGGAAGACAAAGACGTAGGTGGGAGAATAATATTAATTTAGATCTTAAAGGGATAGAATAGGGTGGTATAGACTTGAATCCTCTGGATCAGGGTAGGGACAGCCGAGGGCCCTTGCGAACATGGCAATGAACCCTTGGGTTCAGCAAGATGCTGTTAATTCCTTGAGTGCCTGAGTTGCTGTTTACTGCCCAAGAAAAGTACTGCTCCAAGGAGTTCGCAGTTAATTAATTTAGAATAATATGATATTATTAAGCCGGTCACGGTAGCCGAGCGGTCTAAGGCATGCACTGTCTTCGCTCGCTCGGAAGCCGGGATCGTGGGTTCGGATCCCACTTAGGGCATGGATGTTTAGTTTTGTGTGCGTTTTTCTGTGTTTGTGTATAGGTAGAGGCCTTGCGACGAGCTGATCACCCGCCCAAGGAGTCCTACCGAATGTGTAAGATCTAGAAAAACCGAAGTGAAAGGAGAAGTTCATGGAGGTAGGCCTAGGCCCACTGGGGCTAGGGTGCCAAGGGGGAAAAAAAGGACCATTCGAGTTACATGGATTGGAATGAAGAACCTTCTGCCTCGGTAGTTTTTATTCCTAATACGTATAGCTAGGAAACCTCGGGAATACGCTTCGAGTCTGTGCCGATGGTGACCATCATAACTGAGGTTTATCACGATTTACACAGTCGTCCTGGCACTGTCAAATACTGCTGGGCTGCTTCCTTCCATAGCGTGCATTATGGAGGTCCTGACAAGGGCCTGTCCCAACAACAGTCCCTGTGTTACACCAAATGAACGAATCACACGTTAATTAACCCTTGTTTCCCTGTTGATCTCTAACTACGGTTCTGAACGCCGTTCCTTCACATGCATAAGGTACCGGGTTAAAATCTCAGCCCGTAAACTTGATATCCTGATTCGAATTCTTTCTTATTTTCTTCAGACCCTACAGGAAAATGCCGAAGTAGTATCTCAAATTACGTCACTACGGCTTCTGTCTTCCTGCAGACTAACTAACTAACGAACTAACTAACTCCATCGGGCTGAGTTCTTGAGAAGCCAGCAGCTACTCGTCTAATCGATTTCCCATAATTTTATCAAACCCGCAGGTTCATTACCATGTACACAAGAGCCCGCCACTTGTCCCTATCCTGGACCAGATTAATCCAATCCGTACCATACTTGTACAATTCTATTTCTCTAAGATAAAATTGAGTACTCTCCTCCCACCTACTTGTAGGTATTCCTAATAGTCACTTTCCTTCTGGCTTTCCCCGAAACAGCTGCCTTCCTCATACTTTGCATTTATTTCTTCATTAGCCACCTTAGTCAGCCGTACTGCGTACTGCTAACACAGTTACACTGACGCAAATTATTGTCTTGTTATCCCCACTCCTCGTAACTTGCCTCTCCTCTTGCGCAGACTGGAAACCACCGTCAGGTAGTAGGACCGTAGAGACATTTGGAGTAGGAATGAATGTTGGTCGGTGCGTGGGTGTGAATTCAGTGTGGTTGAGTGCCCCCTCCTCCCATTGATAATAAGTACTTTACATAATAATGACGTTGTAAAAGAAATCATGAAGTTATGAATGAGTGCTCATTGATTAATTACTTTGACTGGCGTGGTTCCACAAGTGACTCAACTAGTCCTTAGCGAACAAACTGGAGTTTAAATTAACTTCAATCAAATGACAAGTGGTTCACATGTCCTCCTAGACATTTTTCTTTCTTCAGACTTTACTCTGTGAGTTTATCTGAGAAACTGCACGTAATTAAACTGAACAATTTTACATTATTAAACTCTGATGATAATTGTCAGCAACTTAACAGAAGAAACGTACTTTATAATGTATTATTTCCTGAAACTGGGGGGCTCAATACAATGTAAAGATTACTGTGAAGTGTGATATGTCGCCGTGTAGTCTGGTAGATACACTCCATCTACTGTAAAGTTGAAATTCTCACAGCGCTGGATGAGTTTTATTATCTGTTATATAATGCTGTGTAGTCCGTTGGAAGTTAACTGACGCTTGCCTCCATCTTCAGGATCAAAGAGTAAGCAAAACAAGAAAAGAAAAAAGAACATTATGAATCATACAGCAAGCATAGATTCCTGCTGGTTTCATGCTTGGCTTACTCCTCTCTAACTGGCTACAGGTCGTTATATCCAACAAGATGTCAGCATTGAGACAGTATTGTTGATTATAGAATGGTTAAGGAATATTGTGACATGTAGACCCATTGCTAGGGAACGCCTAGGTAAACACATTCCGGCGGCAACAAATACACTGACAGCAATCGGATAACTTCCGTTGCTATGCAACGGCGCTGTAACTACAACTACACACGAAACGGTATTTTCTATGGGTCCGCCTCGAGACTATGTAAGTAGTTCAGAACAGAATAAAATGACTACAAGTGTTCAGTTGAAAAAAAATACTGGTCGTGATTCTCAAGGGGCTTGGCATCAAGACATACTGATTGGAGGTAAACAGCCAGTCGTGAAGTAACTCTGACTCTGACTCTGACTCTGACTCTGACCTGACTCAAATGAGAATGACAATTTAAGGAGTACAAAAGAGTACAACGTAGTACAATGGAGTAGTTCAGTTCCGTTCAGTTTAATTCGGTTGAGAATGAGTTCTATACGGGAGGCTGTGAAGAAGAGAGTTCATTGTCCGCTGAGCATTCTGTTGATAACATTTAGGTATAAATATGATAAAATCTGAAGAATGGCACACAGATAGCACGATAATTGTATATGATGTGGCCGAGAGAGATTGAACTTGCATTGCTATCCTTCGCGCGAAGTGTTGCTTGGATCTCATGAAGTGTCAGGGTAGACTGTGTGAGATCCATGACGGACGAGTGCCTGAAACATGACTTTCTGTCCAAGTACTTCCGGGTCTCTTGTTAATTGCCACTCCATCGTGCTCAGTAGCCGCCAGTCATCGCCGCTGGCGCGAGACAGACCCGCTAAGCCAATTCCTTGTGACACCCTGGAATTCAACCGTGACCCGGTGTTGGTGACATTGCAAACAGCGAAGTTAGCTTGAAATTGTCTTCTTCACTTAACTGGGATACACGTACTTTGGTTTGTGACGTCATGTGGTCGCGTAAGTACGGTACATACCAGCCTACAGGAAGAAAATGTTGCCCCCATGTTTATTGCAAGTTTCGCCGAAAAGTTTGTAACCACTTATCACACACTACAAAAAAAAAAAAAAACTCCATGGTTCTAGTCCACAAGCGAACTACGAGTATACCGACCGAGCGGCCGCCGCTTGTCGGCGAAGTTAGTGCCAACTTTAGCGGATAGATGTTATCGCGTGGTCAGCGCAACGAATCCTGGTTTTCTAGACCGAAGCCTCTATTTCCTTGAAATAGCTCCTCAATTATCCTCACGAGGCTGAGCGGACCCCGTTCCAGATCCACAACTTCTCAGAAAATCTGGTAGCGCCGAGAATCGAACCCGGACCTCTGGATCTGTAGCCAGGAACTCTGACCACTAGACCACAGAGGCAGTCTAGCACATACTAAACTGTGTCAAGATCCAGAAGACCAAGATCTAAATTTTCATAGACGAAAAATTCTAAATCTCATATTCAGTGCTTGTGGTTGCACCTTTAAGGTTTGCCCACACACTTAGCACGCTGTATTTCCTGTGACGTCAGGAATCGAAAGATATACTCCAGTGTAGTAGGTATATTTCGAAACACTTCCTCATGTTTTCATGCCTCATTGATCTTTATTCTTATTTATTTCAGATAAATACGCATGGCACTGGAAGACTAACCATTTTGCAGATATCATACTCCATTTTCCAGAAGATCTTCTTCTTCTTCAACACCCTTAACTTTGTAGGACCAGATTTTTAAACCCTGTCCCTGTGAATTCCGGAGCCAAAATAGCTCAGCCTATATAGTGACGGGCCGTGGGATGGACGGCCGAGTTTCGGTTCCCTGCAGGGGAGAAAGAAGGTGAAGAATGGTGGAGCTATACCTCCACTCTCCATACATCTTTAGGGCACAGTGCTTAATTTGTTAAGTACAGGGACAAATTTACATTTATCTTACCTTCAGAAGAATTCCAAGATGGTCCTGGTCTATCCATCGTCGTTTTGTTCGTCCTGGCTCTTGTCTTCCAGTCGATAACGGAATATCGGTCGTGGAGGGTGATACCCCTCTGTTCCTGTATCGAGTAGTCCGTTCGGCGGGCCCACATTTAAATATGGGACCTCTCGGATTCGAAGCAGAAGTGCTATCCACCCAACCGGGACGTTCAGTACCAATACAAAATTAAAAATAAGGGTAAAATTATCCCTGGGTCTGAGTACACGACGTGAAACCGAACAGGCTGGTCTGGACTTGTGTTTGGAGGTGCTCAGTTCAAATCTTTGTAGGGGCACCGGCTGTTCTGACAGTTTCGTCAGGGCTTTCCTCAATCCATCCATACAAGTATCGAGTTAGTACCTCAATTAGGCAACGACCACTTCCTTCCAAATCCTTTCCAATTCATCGTCGCTCCTGTCATCCTACCGCCCGACGCAGTGTATAGTCTCGATACTGAAACCGTCGTTAAATAACCTACGAAAACCAAAACATCATGAAAACGGAGGGAGAGTGGCGGTATAGCTCCACGTATTCTTGACCTTGGTGCTATATGGAGATGAGCGGTAAGCATGACGAACCTACCGATTTATCCCCAAGGAAAGATGTCCATTAGGCTCCAGAGCCAATCAGGTCGCTGTGAAAACAAACATATTTCTGGGCCCTGACGTGTAATGAACTCCAGTTCCCATGAACATGTTTTCACCGCGTATAAAAATGATATTAATTACGTATCTGTTTTTGTCAGACGGCACATTACTACGCCTGTGGCATGGCAGTGTGGTTGTACATCTGTCGACATTGTGCCTTGGTCCTTTTGGATTCGGCAACTGGTACAATAAAATGAACGAGGCGGACCTTGCAAGAGAGGGGGTTGCCCCCTGCCCCACTGCTGCTGTGTTCTCCACAACCTGTGCTGTCAACCGGTTCGGCATGTACTGCCCGCAGTTGTTGGTGGAAAGCTGTGGGGTTTAGCTGTTGGGTATAGCTCATTTGTCTGCCTGCTCTGCGTTGAGAAGATGGCCCTCGTTTTGAACAAGAAGTACAAACTGGCTTCTAGCGAGAACTTCGATGAAGTCATGAAAGCTCTAGGTAAAGATGTTATTACGTTTATATATTCTGTTTAGTATTAGTATTTGTAGAAGTCTAGGTGCACGCTGTAGCGTAAGGACGCTATGCTACAAGACGGAAGGTCGCAGGGTTCGAGTCACGATGAGGTGGATTTTTTTTTTTCAGTTTATCTAATCCTTCCAGCCGCACTATGTTTGGGTAGACTCAGCCTCCAACAGAAATGAGTATCAGAAATCTTCCTGGGGGGTTAAGGGCGGCTGGCGCATAAGGTTGACAACCTTACCGCCATCTGTGAACCTCGACGTCTCACAACCCTATGGGCATTCACGACCTGTTTTTGGGATAGTTTTACCTTTTTATTACTTCTAGAGTTCTTCGGTGTACAGATTGGGTTCTAGAGAGAACCTCGGAAGAAATCATGAAAGCTCTCTGTAAATATTTCACGACATTTATATTTTATGTCTAATATTGTTACAAAGACTTCTCCGGTGTGGTAAAAATTAGCTTCCAGCGAGAACTTGGATGAAGTATTGAAAGCTCGAGGAAAATATTTTATTACATTTATATTTTCTGTTTAGTGTTATTACTTATAGAATTTTCTGCACGGTATTCTGGGTTGTAACGCTGTGTATTTCGGATAAAGCCCGACGTTTCGGAGGACACGTGCCAACATTTGCAGTGTCGAAGGGTAAGCCGAACAAGAAACTTGGAGACGCAGGCGGCAAGCTGAGCATGCTGAAGTTTGAGGCGATATGCTACTCCGAAACGTCGGGGCCTCACTGAACTACATGGCGTTACAACCCAGGAGGTCGTACTCCTGATAGTTACAGCCACGAGAACCTCAAATCCAAAATGGTATGTGGGAAGTTTTAGAGTTTTTGCAAGGTAGTATGTGATTAAATTGTCGAATTTAACCTACAACTGAATGGAAACAAGCAGTTTTGTAATAGAGGTGCTAAGAGTCTGGCCGGTGACGATAGCCGAGCGGTCTAAGGCATGTACTGGTCTGCACTGGCTTTGAAGCCGGGATCGTTAATTTGAATCTCATACAATGCATGGATGTTTGGAGTGTGTCTGCGTTTATTCTGTGTTTGTGTTGTCCTGTGTTTAGGTAGAAGCCTTGCGACGAGCTGATCACCCGTCCAAGGAGTCCTACAATCAATAAAAATGAAAAACAACCGCGACACCGTAAAGGTATAAGAGGAACGCATTAAGTTAAGCTAAAAGTCTGTATGGCCTTACTTGATTTTAATTCTAACATGAAATAGATGTGTTATATGCCTTTTAAAATAAGCCTTTATAGAAGCAGGAATTTAATTTTTTTTATTGCTAGTGGGGTGGGACTAAGTCCCATGCACTGCGGCCACTTCTGGCCTATTGTACCAGCCCCAGATGATAGGTGAGGGTGATTGTGGAGCAATTGGTGGAATGAAGATTGGCAGGGGAAACCGAAGTACTCGGAGAAAACCTGCCCCAGCGCCACTTTGTCCACCATAAATCCACTTGACCAGACCCCGGGATCGAAACCGGGCCAGTGGGAAGCCAGCGACTAACCGCTTGAGCTATGGAGCGGCCCAGTAACTTAGTTAATTTCGACAACAAATAAATTTTGTTTTTAATCTCACGTGTACAGAAGAATGCAATACGAAGCTTTACAGCTATTTCGTTATATAAGAAAAGTGTGAATCATGGGATAGCAGCTTGTTTAGAGCAGAGTAGTAGTAACAGCAGTTCTCTCTTAAAGAAGTGTAAAATTATGCTGAAATTCCCGTCGACATGGAGTGTGAAATTTTATTGGGAAAAGTACAGATATATTCCATATGCATTCTTTGCGATATTCCGCGTCATTGGATTTGATATTTATTATTACACATATAGTACTCATCTTGTACAGGTAGTTTATCACACTGCGCATGTCACTCAGTTACACAGAAAATTATTTTTCCTACTGTTACGTTTAATGTTTATCATTTCAAGAAGTGTTTTGAATAAAAGCTGAAAATGAAGAATGCCGTCTTCTCGGATGTGGCACTGTGTGGATCTTGTGTGAACCGACGTTTCGGAGGAATATATCGCCTCCATCTTCAGGGTAGGAAAATCTGCGAGCTAGGAATCAACGTGAGCAGGTGGCCGCAGACCGAACCGACGTTTAGAAGGAACGTATCGCCTCCATCTTCAGGGTAGAAAAATCCGCGAGCGAGGAACCAGCGTGAGCATGCGGCTGATTCTTCGCTCTCGGATTTTTCTACCCTGAAGATGGAGGCGTTACGTTTCTCCAAAACGTCTGTTCACACAAGATCTACACTGCGCCACATCCAAGAAGACTGCATTCTTCATAGTCACCGCCGTGAAAAACTCAGATCTTACAAAAGCTGTAAATATTGATGATGTGGAAACTGCGTGACATATGCAAATTTTCTGTCCAGTGTGGACCGTTTATTTTAGGAAAATTATTAGATCTGATCAGCATGTAAATAGATATTGGAAATTTACAGTCATACTTCGGACTTTCGACGTAATGCTTTTCCGAAAACGGGCGTAAGTCGAATTCATTATAAGGCTGAAAACCCACTGACGCGACTAGCCGCGTGCGGCTAGCCGCTCTTTGTCGCGCGCGTCCGTTAGTTGTACATATTAGGCGTGCGACAGCTCTGCCGCGTGTGTGCCGCATTCCAAAACTTAACCGCGCGCGGCTCATAAAAGCAATACAAATAACGGTCGCGAGCGACAACACTCGACAAACCGCGCGCGGCTTGTCGCGTCAGTGGGTTTTCAGCCTAACATGGGACGTCTAGAGTTCAGTTGCAGGAGCTCAAAGCACATACAACTGTTTCAACATTTTACCTCCACTATTCTATAATTTTATTGCTTTTTATAAAACCGGCGCAGGAATAACGCAGTGGGTATAGCGACTGGCTACAGGCTGGACAGCCGAGGGCTCCGAGTTCGAGTCCTGATAGGGGCAAGATTTGTCTCCTCTCCACGTCTTTCATACCGGTTAGAGGCGTCACTCAGTCTCCTATCCAATGGGAAAGGGGAGGGGGGGCTCTCAGCTTCCGTGGTGTTAAGCTGACCACTCACTTCTGACTAGTGCCGAGGTCACGAATACGTGGATTTGTACATCCTACTTCCCCATACGTCTTCGTGGCATAGTGCTCAGTTAACTGATAACAGAGAACTTTACTTTTTTACAAAATCAATAAGCAGACATGTAAGACATGGTATTAAACATTTAAACTGGTAAAAATATTACATATCCGTAAGTTAATTATGTATTTTACCTGCGATCATTGTACGATTCATGCCACCAGAGTGATTACGATATTGCCTAAGTCTGAAATTCGAGTTTCGAGTTGTAAGCCCGAAAGTTCGGAGCGTTAATTCTGATGGGTGTTAGTAGGATCGATAGGTCGAGGTACAGCTGTATATTCTCTACAAATTCTTTCCTTTACAGTGACCGCGCGGTCTAAGACAAGAAATGTCTTCGCCCGCTGAAACACTGGGATCATGGGTTTGAATACCGCTCGATGCATGATGTCCGCGTTTCTTCTGGGTTTGTGTAGGTAGAGGCCTTGTGACAGGGATGATCCCACGTTCAAGGAGTTCTACCCTCTGTGTAGTGGATCCATAATTCCAGAGTAATTCTGATGGGAAATAGGACAGAGAGAATAATACGAAAAGTAGAAGAAGAGGAAGAAGGAGAAGTTTCTTTTCCGTAGATTTCTTTCTCCCAAAAGTAAAGGTAAAGGTGAAGTCGTTGTGCTTAATTAATTAAGCACTTAAGCTTGAAGACATATGGGGGAGTGTCGCGGTTTCGCCGGACCTGGTTTGCAGATTTTTGGATCCCATTAGTGGGCCCATGCCTGTTCGATGCCTCCCTCTTCCCCCCCCCCAGTTTCATACTCCGATACCGATACTATGGACAGGATTTCCCCGATTACCGTGGAATTCGATACGAACAGAATGCCACTGGAGGACAACATAAACACGGTGCTTCAAATTCCCTCTTATCGGAACAATAATGACGCCTTTCGTTCTATGTTTTGTGTTTCTTTACTGGATGTTTGTGATTTGTATACCACACAGTGGAACCTACCCCAGCGCTACTTTGTCCACCACAAATCCCACTTGACCGGACTCGGGTTTGAACCCCCGGCCGCGGTGGGAAGCCAGAGACTAACCGCTTGAGCTATGGCGCGGCCTTTTGCTGTGGGTATGTTATGTACTTTACGTAAATAAGTAGTCACTAACTCTGAACGTACAGTTAACTGGATAATGGTGAATAATAAACTGTAAGGGGTGCGTAAGGAAGTGATCTTGGCGTGATTTAAAATAGTCTGTTATCCTGAAATTTTGCTAGAGGGAGCGGGAAACCCATCCAGAACTTCAACCAGAACAGTAAGTATCACGGACGCGATTCGAACCAGGCCTCTCATGAACAGAAATTAGAAATATTGCCGTTTGAGCCAACTTGCTCACTCGTTGGTGTGATTTGGCAACGTGGCTGTAGTGTAGATAGTTCCAAGTTCTGTTATCAGCGTTAGAACGAGTTTTCATGATCCTTGCTGTTGCATATGCATAGATAGAACAATGTGCCAGGGAGAAACCTTATCGTTGTGATTTTTTCATTGTCCTAACCAAGGAACTAACTCCATTGAGCTGAATCCTTAGAATTGGCCAATCGCTCAGCTACTCAAGAAGTTCTCAACGTTTTATGGAACTCGAAGACTCGTTACCGTGTTCACAAGAGCCCTCCACTGGACAACTCGTCCACGGTTACAATTGCAATCACTACAATCACCCTGACATAACTTCTTCCAGGTGATGCGACCCCACTCGCCCATCGTCTCTGATCACTCCTCTGACTGTCGCATTCTTCCCTCTTAAGGCGAGTCCACATTACTCGTGCTCGTGCTCCTGTGACTCGCTATGCTCACGAGTAATGTGGATGATATGATAAGTCACGAGACAAGCAAATTTTACATTTCTAATTTAAAAACTATAGCCAATAAATTAAAATACGACTACAGCCTATACACACTATGAGTAAATATACGGATCCTCACGCAACTGAAGTAGTGTGGACGAAGATTTACGAGCACAAGCCTGGCGAGTACGAGCACGAGTAATGTGGACGCGCCTTTAAAGTAGATCTTCGCGTACCGCCAAGAGAACACCTTGTCCAAGTGTTCTCTCTGTATTCGACGCAGCGTTCGCTAGCATATCCGTTGGTGCGGGAACTCAACAATTCTGTCTCTGTTGCCTAGGCAATTTCCTAGGTAGTGTTCTGCCTAATTATTCGATACCACTGAAGTATGCGTTCTAATTGTAGCCGTTGCGTAGCAATGGACGTCATAATCCGGATTTTAGGCGCCTCGCCACAATATACACCTGTCATAACGATGTTTTACAAGCGCTCCTTATCTGGTATCGAATATTCATTACCTTACTTAATCTGTTTACTCTTATACCTTACTTTGTCGAGGGTTCTTTTTATTTTATTTTGATCATTTTACAGACGGTAGGACTCCTTGGACGAGTGATCAGCTCGTCGTCGCAAAGCCTCTACCTAAACACAGGGCAGCACAAAGACAGAATAAACACATGCACACACCAAACATTCATGCCTTGTGAGGGAGTCCAACCCACGATCCCGGCTTCTGAGGGAGCGAAGACAGTTCATGCCTCATGCCGCTCGGCTACTTAGACCGGCAGTGTATAAGAATAATATATAAGAATTCAGTCCGTACCTCACAGGAAACAGATCCGAACCCAAGATCCCGGCTTCTGAGGGAGCGAAGACAGTTCATGCTTCAGACCGCTCGGCTACCGTGACCGGCAGTGTATAAGAATAATATATAAGAATTCAGTCCGTACCTCACAGGAAACAGATCCGAACCAACGATCCCGGCTTCTGAGGGAGCGAAGACAGTTCATGCCTCAGACCGCTCGGCTACCGTGACCGGCTGATTCATTACCAATCATTTATAATAATTTTATAAGAAGGTAATGTTCATATTCACCTTCACAGTAATTTAATCTTCGGAGTTTATAGAAGACGGAATATTTACTGGGAAGCTGAGATACCATTCGCTTTTCAAGGACTTTGCTGCATCGAGTTAATTGGTTTAGATTTAACACTCGTGTGTTTTAAATTATGGCCACATTGTTAGTGTGTTAAGTGACGACTGCGAGTGAACGAGGTGCCACCTGTGCCATAAAAACCTGACAGTTGTGTATTACTGCAAGAAAATTACCGCAGGTTATCTAAATATGAGCTTAAACTTATACCGCAGACTGTGAATATGGCCAATATGAACAGGTGACTGCATTGCAAACGTCATCAAGCGAGACACTGTTATGATTCTTTGCTAGAACGAAATGAATGAAATTCTCAGGGCCGGCGCTGTACGAGAGTCTAAACAGAGCGGCACGAATTTGTAGGAGACTAAACAAAAGAATAACAAACTCCGTGGCTTGTGTCCACAAGCGAACTATACCGACCGAGCGGCCGCTTTTCGGAGAAGTTAGTGCCAACTTTAGCGGATAGAGGGTGTTGCGTGGTCAGCGCAACGAATCCACACGATCGTTAATTTCGGTTTTCTAGACCGGAGCCGCTACTTTTTCATTCAAGTAGCTCCTTAATTATCCTCACGAGGCTGAGTGGACCCCGTTCCAGACCCACTACTCAGAATATCTGTAGCGCCGGAAAATGAACCCGATACCTCTGGATCTATAGCCAGGAACTCTGACCACTAGACCAGAGAGGCAGTCATTCGTGGGAGACACATTTTACAAAATATTTCTTCTTCCCCTTGCGTTTTGTTAAATCAGAGTTTATTTATACAGAGCTTTTGTTAGTAGCGTGACCATTAAGTAATCCAGACAAGTTATGCAGCAATACGAACGAACCCGTTAGGGATTACAGTTAAGAATGACTCTTTTCGTCAATGGCTGGAAAGGTGACGAAGTTTTTTTTGGAGAAGGTTGATGTATTTTTATTTTTTTGAGGGGGGGGGCTATTTCTGTTTTTGGCCTGAGGCAACATTTAGGCTTGTTCCGGCGCTGGAAATTATTATACCAAACAGTATTTCCCTCACACATTTATTAGACATAATCTGCAGTATCCGCAGTAAATGTATATGTTCAATAAGTACTGGCTCGTGAATGAGTTATGCCAGTGGCGTAACTCCTATACTTTATTTTGTTCACATAGGTATCATTTTAATTCTCGTATTGGGGTTTTACTCAGGTCTGTCTGGTAAAGTTAGGACGGTGTATCTTTTCAGTCTGTGTGTGGTTTCGCTGTTGTCTAGTAGGTACACCACTAGTGTATTTTTAAAAAAAATCTTTTAACCCATAGTTCCATTCTTTGGGCGCTTCATTTAGAGATGACAAATTTACCACGTGTATTTTTAGGTAGATACATATGTTTTTCTTTATATTTTTCATTTTGCCGTTGCTTATTTAACGACTCTCTCAGTATCGAGACTGTATAACGTCGAATGGTAGGATGACGAATTTCAAATGATTTGGAAGAAAACTGTGGTCTAATAGAGGCACTATTCCGGCATTTGTTTGGAGAGGCTGAAGGAAACCACGAAGAAACATTTGCTAGGATAGCCGGTGTCCGGCCAATGTTCGATTCCCCCCCCCCCGAATACGAGTCCGAAGCATTATCTCTAGACCAACCTCTTCGGTAGTAGTTTCCTTTTTTTTTTTTTTTTACAGTAATAAGGTTCTCTCATCGCGTGTACAAGATAGTTCCAGTGACTGTGCACTAACACAAGATATGCACTGCCAGTGTAACATGTGAACATGTGGCGTTCGGCTGAGCGCATAGATAAGGCAATCACGACGATATCGCGTTACGAAAGGGTCGTGTTCTTGAATATGTGTCCTATTATGAAGTTTCGTAACTGGAACGATAATTTTTCATCGACCATGTTACAAGTAAAGAGGAGTTCCTACGAAATTAGTTCCTATACTCCAGGCATTTCCAACGCGTCGATCGCGTGACGATTTTTGGTCGATCTCAGGCCTATAAGGAAATTGTAAGAGAAAAGCATGTCAATTCACTTGTAATATAATATGATTATATTCAGATTTTGAAGTGAATATACGTATTAAAGTATGTACATATGTTGCTTTTACAACAAACGTCATGTGTCGTGTTATTTTTATCAGTATTTTTGCTTAAAGCGAGGTACGACGATAAGAGGGGGAGGTAGATCACTGGACATGCCTGCTATACTCGATTGTAATTAAAAGCACACTTTTTACTCATCATAAATAAAGGTAGTTACGAACTTGAGGATTTCATGGCTTAGTGCTTAATTTATTAAGCACAGGGACTTTACCTTACACAAAAGAAGTTTACAAATTACTACGTGTTTCTTTCTGGACAGCTTAAAAACAACAATATATTGTAAAGGTAAAAAATTCGAAGTTATCCCTGTAACAGGCCTTGAAGGCCCATAGGGTTGTGAGACGTTGAAGCTCCCACATTTTCTAAATTATCGGCTCGTAGATGGCGGTCAGGCTGTCAGCCTCAAACACCGGCCAGCAACCCTTTACCACCAGGAAGATTCCTGGTACTCATTTCTCTTAGAGACTGAATCGACCCCAGGGCCATAGTGTGGCTGGAAGGATTAGGTAAATGAAAAATCCAGTGAACTCATCGGGAATCGAACCTGCGACCTTCCGGCTTGTAGCATAGTGCCTCAAGAATTACGCTACCGCGTGCCCCACTTACGTTGAGCGATGAAGGTAAATTGCAGATGCCTGAAAGCAACGAACTTTTGAGGGCATTCTGTTTATCGGATGCGTTTCGTTTTCATTCAAGTTGGACCATTGTGTATTCAAGTGTGTAAAGGCGCGTCCACATTACTCGTACTCGTGTTCGTGTGACTCGCTATGCTCGCGAGTAATGTGGACGATATGACAAGTCACGAGACAAGCGAATTTAAAATTTTTAATTTAAAAACTATAGCCAATAAATTAAAATACGACTACAGCCTATACACACTACGAGTAAATATACGGATCCTCACGCGCCGAAGCCTGGCGAGCAACTGAAGTAGTGTGGACGAAGATTTACGAGCACAAGTAAAAGCCAGACGAGTCTCCCGACGAACACAAGCCCGGCGACCACGAGCACGAGTAATGTGGACGCGCCTTCTGGATGATTAAACCAGCGCTGATCAGATGAGCGACATTTATAGATTGATTGAGGGAAATGAGAAATATATACAGAATTTTGGCCGGAAAACTCATTATAAGATACTATATGGGACTCAAGGCGTAAGGAGCTTAATATTTTGACATGACGCCTGAAAGCCGGAATATCGGAGCCAGAGTAGACGTTCATTGTTAGGCAGCGACTCGGTAAACAGTTTCCCGCTGAAATATACACGCGCGGCAAACAGAAGTACAGCCTTTTCTATGTAGCGGCGAGGTAAATACACCTCTATAACAATAGAGGAATTGTTAATAAACGTTTTTTGTTCTTGCCGACCCGAGGCTATGTAACGAGGATCCAAGGCTAGGTGAATTAGAATTGAGGTAGCCTCTTGAGATGGCTGTCAAAGATGATTGAGAAGAGATGAATTAGGACGTGAAAAGAAGACTTCATGTGCGTTGTAGTTGCCGTGAGATTTGTATAATTACTGCGTTGAAATCCGTTGCCACGATACTAGTGTGTGTGTGTGTGTGTGTGTGTGTGTGTGTGTGTGTGTGTGTGTGTGTGTGTGTGTGAAATGCGGAGGTCAACAGTAACGTCTTCACCATTTCCAACGTTGCCCAAGCAACCTCTGTAATGTTATAGAGACGTGCCTACCTCACTGTTGCATACAGACGGCAGTTCTTACATTTTTTCTTGCGTATTAAATTGCTGCGGTAATGTGTTTACCGAGCCGTTGCCTAGCAATGGACGGCTGCTATGGCTCAACTATTCAGTCTTTCAGGCGTCATATTACAATGTTTTCTTTCTTTCTTCTTTCCTTCCTTCCGTATTTGTGTGTTTCTTTAGAGATATCAGATGAACACATCAGTGAAGAACCAAACTCGGACAACAGAAACCTGAATGTCTTCTCTTCTTTTTGCATACGGCCTGCTTTATATGAGAAAGACTTCCGATGCATGTAGTTAATTTCTAGGGGATGTAAATACCAGTGGACGCGAGATGAGTTACTGAGACATTTCGAAAATAATACTGTCCAGATGAGTCGATTACAGAGGTCAACGTATCGTTTATTAAAGCAAGGACAGAGGGCGGAGACCAGCAACGTAGAGCTAACTTTGGTTTGCAGAGAAAGAAGCATCATCTTGTCATTTTATCGTGTCTCCTTTTTAAGTCCAATCTGTATCCATTAAGTGGTTTTATTGTACTGGGGTCAATTTGTACCCATTGTCCGTTCTTGCGACAGGCAAGACCCCTCTTCCAATCAGTGCTGGGCTCGTCAGTTGGCGCTATTCATTCGTCTTTTTGTATCAAGACCGAACTGTGCAGTTTCCTCCTGCCAGTGTGTCGAGAAAATGTTATATATGCTGTCTCACAGCGCAGTGCTCAAAAACATCGTCACTTCCGTCGAATGCATGACGTAACTAGGAGCAAGATCAAATATGGGCATCTAGATTTGAACTCTAGAGCACAGTGAAGGTTTGTAGGAGCTCGGAAAGGTTCCGGCGAGACCAGGTGTGTGTTTGCCTTTCTGCATATCCGGCTCCCTACAGTTGGAAATTTGTTGTATGATCTCATTTTACTTTATTTCATTGTTCATAAATTTCACACCAGAAATACTTTGTCCCTCTTTCTGTCAGTCTCCGTCCGTCCGGCCATCCATCCGTCTGTCAGTCTCCGTCCAGCCATTTATCTATCTAGGTCGCGCCTTAGCTCAAGCGGTTAGTCGCAGGCTTCCCACCGCGGCGGCTCCGGTTCGATCCCGGCTCTGGTCAAGTGGGATTTGCTTTGGAAAAAGTGGCACTGGAGCGGGTTTTCTCCGAGTACTTCGGTTTCCCGTGCCAATCTTCATTCCACCAAATTTTCCATCATCATAAATCACCCTTGGCAGGTACAATAGGCCAATCAGTGACCGCCGTGCCGAGTGGACCCA
Source organism: Cryptotermes secundus (assembly GCF_002891405.2). Taxonomy (NCBI): domain Eukaryota; kingdom Metazoa; phylum Arthropoda; class Insecta; order Blattodea; family Kalotermitidae; genus Cryptotermes; species Cryptotermes secundus. The sequence goes on along the minus strand of NW_019723925.1, from coordinate 421,419 downwards.
GCTGACTCCACCCTCCACTAAGCGAATCTATCTATTTACCTAGCTAGTTGTCTGTCTGTCTTCGTCCGTCCGTCAGTCCACCTATCTCTCTCTCTCTATCTATCTATCTATCCACGTTGAAGTTTAATACTTAGACCATAAATATTGGTTCCTGAAACTAGTTCCCAGCAAGCAGTTCGTTTCAAATAGGAAGTAGGATTACAATGCAAATGCTAAAGTAAGAATTTCTGACATCGGAATGAATTTACAGAATCTTCTGGGTTGTAATGCCGTGTAGTTCTGTAGAAGTCAACCGACGTTTCAGAGGAATGTATTGCCTCCATATTCAGGGTCAAAGGGTAAGGTAAGCAAGAAAACAGCAATGTTGATGGAGGCTGTAGATTCTTCCGAAACTTCGGTGAACTTCTACCAGTCCTCACGGCACTACAACTCAGAAGATTGTACTCTTCATAGTCAGCGCTGTGAAAATTTCAAATCGTACGAAATATAATTTATAAAATATTACACTGCCTTGCTTCTCAAGGACTCAGCTACATGGAGTTAGGTGATTTGCGTATTTCGCCTTAGGTAGTTTTCACGGGGTTGCATCACCGCGATTATGCCAACGAGGACGAGGACGACGACGACGAAGACTATAATAATAACAATAATAATAAATAATAATAATGGCAAAAGTAAACTATTCCGCTTTTTCAGCTACACTAATCCGGCTGTTTTTGTGAAAAAAGTATTTAACGCTCTTCTTGTGAATCGAGCTCTCAGCGGCCAGTCCACGGTGATCACTTTACTGAGATGTCTCCAAGCAGTCGCGCTTGCTCGAAGCAAAAAATGCCTCAGGTTTAAGCATGTGATACAGCTGTAGAGAGCATGCGACATAGGCCACTAATGCAGTTACGGTGTTGCTTGCATCCGGTATGGAGTCGCTCTCACATTCAAAGCACCGCTGTGATGACTGAGGGGTCTTGTTGACACACTACCATTTAATTGGATTTATTGAAGAGGCGCGTTTATTAGCTTTAAGAACAGTGAACACTAGCTGTGCACTCATCTCGCCATAAATAGCTTATCTCGACATCTGCGCATGATCCCGCAGTTGTAGAGTGCACAGGTTGTTGGTGGCCCAAGCGGTTTCCGAACTTCAATCGCAGGTGGTAAAATTTGTTTAACGCGAAGATTAATGCACATGATACGAAAATGAAACTGTGAAATGTGGTAGGTTCTTCGTCTTAGTAACTCCTCACTTTAGGTAATATATATTATATTCCTGTCAATCCAGCACTGTTTCAGCGGAACTTATGAGCATATGTCGATTAGCTGGATCTGAGTTTCTCACGTCGATGACTTTAAGAGCGAGGGCACACCAAGGAAACGGCAACGCAACTCTCGGAGAGACTGAGAAACTCGATTTTCGGCCAACGGAGCATGCCAGTCTTGCGTTGCCGCGTGGTTTCCTAGTATCGGCCGTTGTGTAATGCGCTTTAGTGATTCATTTGTTTGTTAAGGTGGCACGCAAGGCTGACGAAGCTGCTAATTTTGTTTTTGTGCAGTTAACTGAGCAAGAGCCTGGTATATACGAGTATGACAAACGCCGCTCAGACTGTGCTAGGCAGGACAAAATAGATTTGATTTGGGAAAGAATTTCTCACGAAACGGAGTCTGAATCCAGGTTAACTTCTTTCGAAATAATATAAGCGCCTCAGTTTAAATTGTCACAGAAGAACGGATGCACCCAATGTTTTCTTTTCATTATAGTCTATTTAAGTATCCAGAATTTCCCAGAATTTTATGGAACCCGAAGGTTCATCACCCTGTTCACAAGAGCCCTCCACTGGTCCCTATCCTCAGCCAGATCTATCCAATCCATACCATCCCATCCTATCTCTCTAAGATCCATTCTAATATTGTCCACCCACCTACGCCTTGGTCTTCCCTGTTGACTCTTTCCTTCTGGCTTTCCCACCAATATCCTGTGGGAACTGCCCACATTCAAGCAATGCCGCTTGCGTTGTGACACTTGTTCCCACAATCCTATACGCATTCCTCGTCTCCCCCATTCGTGCTACATGACCTGCCCACCTATTGACTTCATCATTCTAATTATACTTGGAGAAGTGTACAAGTTATGAAGCTCCTCATTATGCAGTTTTCTCCAACCTCCTGTCACTTCATCCCTCTTGTATTTAAGTATCATGTTGCATTAATATTTCATTTATTTCACATATATTTCCGTTTTAAATGCAACTTATTATATAGTAACTCTTCTTCCACATTACATGGTTCTGCTATATAGGGCCATCATCAGGTGTCTTCTATTTTTCTAAAATTGTTGCACTGTATGTCAAAATTTCGTATCACGTGTGAACGCGATATTTCCTGATTAAAATAAATTTACCTCAATTAACACAAATTAATTAACATCCCAATATTTTCCTTATGGTCTTCGTCCTCTCTTCTCACGCCGTCTCAATAACCAAAATATTATGATAGGATCAGTATTATCGTCCATTGCAGAAGGTAAGTTCACGAAATTAAAAAAAAAAATACAATCACGCATTACGTCAGACGAACACACCCACTTAAGGCGTAGTGAGCAATTAATCAAACATAAGTTTCCTCAGTATGCGCCTGATAATCTGGAAATCAGTTGCCTGCTTGAAATCGCGATATTTCTCGAAAATCGTAGTTGCGTTGCGGTTGCCGGTTTCCTTGGTGTGTCCCCGCCCTTACTCTTCGACCCTGAAAATACTGAGCGAGTTGGCTCAAGAGGTAACGCATCAGACTTGCTTTTGGGAGGTGCACGGTTCGAGTCTTGATCGGGACACTAACTGTCCTGACAGGCTTCTTGTACTTTTCCTCACTCCCCCAGACAAACACAAGGATAGTGCCCTTAGTAAAACCACGACTCATTACTTCGACATCCTTCCCAGTTCCTCATTTACCCTCATCCAGTCACTCGTCGCAGGAATTATTCGTGCTTTAATTAAGGACGCTATATATACGCAGTTTATTTACGGATTAGGCTGAGTTAATGACGCAATCCGTAAATAAGCCGCAGAAAGCAAATATTGGTGCTATAACACGGCAACACCGACTGCCGTGTTTTTGCTACCATCTTCTGGCCCTATCACATCTAAATGAGATATGTAGGGTCTGAGATTCTCACAACTACATTTGCGAAGACCTCCATCATCAGCGATATAACGGCGTCTAGTCTGTTGAAAGTCAACCGCCGTTTCGGAGAGTTCGCTACCTACGGCTTCCTACTAGACTTATTCTTCGATCTTGAAAATGGAGGTGACATGCTCTGTTAGTTTTCCTTTTGGTTTCCAGGGGAACGACGTAATTACAAACTGTCAAAAATTACGACAGACATTGCCCTGCTTAGAGTAATTGTACGTATATTCATTTTTAAGTTCACAGTAGAAAACAATTTTTAATGGAATAAATTACAAATAGTAGTCGCCGCTGTCATCATTTCCTCCTACCCCTTCTACTCCTCCGTCCTTTTCATCATCAGCTTCTTCTTTTTCTTCTCCTCGTCCTCCTTTATCATCTTCTCCTTCTCCTCCTCCTCCTCCTCCTCTTCGTCCTCCTTTTTCATCTTCTGTTCCATCTTCTCGTCCTACTCCTCTTCCTTCATCTTCTCATTCTCCTCATCCTCCTCGTCCTCATTTTTCATCTTCTCATCCTTCATCTTCTTGTCCTCCTCGTCCTCCTTTTTCATCTTCTCCATCTTCTCGTCCTACTCCTCTTCCTTCATCTTGTCATTCTCCTCATCCTCCTCGTCCTCATTTTTCATCTTCTCATCCTCCATCTTCTTGTCCTCCTCCTCGTCCTCCTTTTTCATCTTCTCCATCTTCTCGTCCTACTCTTCCTCCTTCATCTTCTCGTCCTACTCCTCGTCCTCCTTTTTCATCTTCTCCTCATACTCCATCTTCTCGTCGTCCTCCTCCTCCTCCTCGTCCTCCTTTTTCATCTTCTCCATCTTCTGGTCCTACTCCACCTTCATCTTCTCCTCGTCCTCCATCTTCTCATGCTCCTCCTCGTCCACCCCGTCCTCCTCGTCCTACTCCTCCTCCTTCATCTTCTCATTCTCCTCGTCCTCCTCATTCTTCTTCATCATGTTCTCCTTTTTCTTCTTCTTCTTCATCTTCATCTTCTCCTTTTTCTTCTGAGATATCATAATCACGTGGCCTGTTAGAGTTTCATGCTCCGCTGTGGTCTTTTTAAGCTTCCCTTCGCCCTACGCCTGTATGCTGTGTCTAGCGGTGTTCTGTAATTTTCCCTTCTTCATACGCGTGGCAGTAGCAGCAGCTGAGTGTCAGAACCAATTAACTTTTCAAGGTGGTTGTAACTGCGAAAGAAGAAAAACGATACTCACTTGGTAAGTGGAAAACGTGGTCACGATATACGCGAAAGGCAGCAGACCTTGATACATCCCGTGAGCATGAAACTGCGGCATTCGCGTCAGATATTACGTAATAAGAGTGCTCCCAAGTTTACATTTAAACTTATATATGAATTACAAGAAATTGACTTTTCGGAATTGTGTAAAGCAGTTGTTAGTATAAGTTTATTGCAAATGCGCATGAGATCTGAGGGTTATGTAATCGGTTTTACGTGTGTTTTACACAGAAATTTGCAGTTCTGATGAGTTGGCATATCTCGGATCATGTGACTGCATGATGAAGCTGCTTTGTAGGAACTCTTCATTGGAATTCGATTTTTATTTTGTGATTACAGTAAGTTTCAATTGTCGCGTTGTTTCCTCCTTGTTTCAAAACATCTGTCTATCCATGGTTCTACAGCCTTTGTTGGACCTTGGCCGTTTTTTCAATTTCTTAATCGTATACAAAGTTGGTAGGACTCTAGCACGGGAGACCAGCCCGTCGCAACGCCGCTACCTACACACCGAACAACACAAATACAGAATAAACGCGCACGGACATCCATTCCTTAAGTGAGATTCGAACCCATGATCCCAGTGTTTGAGCGAGCGAAGACAGTTCATACCTTAGACCGCGCAGCCACTGTGATCGGCAAAATAAACGCAGATATTGGTACCTCGAGTGGGATTCGAACCCACTATCCCGGAGTGGACGATAACAGTTCGTGCCTTACGCCGCGCGGCCACAGTGAAAGGCGTTTAAAGACACAGATAATATAACTGTTATAACAGATCTTACAGGATTGCTTTTTTTTTATTCCTAACTTTTTTGGACAGCCTTTGCGATTAAGGAAGACCCAGATCTACCAGTACGAGCCAGAAACAAAACACGAATTCTGAAATGGAAAGTCCAAATCTCCGAGATCCGAGACCGTGAACATTCAGAATCGAAGGTCAGAACAATGCCCTGCTTTTCAAGGAATTAATCGTTACAGATTTGTAGAGTACTGTCTCATGGAACGTGGCACCGTGTAGTCCGGTAGAAATTTATAGATGTTTCGGGGTAACATACTGCCTTCGTCTTCGGGGTAGAATATATGATAAGGAATTAATAAGCAAGGATCAAACAGCAAGCTTACAGCTGCTTGCTTCTTGCTTGGTTAGCATATATTTGTTCAGAAGATGAAAGCAGTACGTTCCTTCGAAACGTCGGTAAACTTGTACCCATCCCGAAAGATACTGTTCTTAATTGTCATCGTTCTCAGGACTTCAAATGCAACATAACTAATTTATGTCTATCAAGTAGTAGTCAACTGTGAAAGAAGCGTCTTCAAGTTTTGGGACCTTCATGGCACCTCTTTCCTGAGGAAAACCAAATATTTTTTCCGTACAATTGGGATTTTTGTGTGATAATAATATGACACAGAGCATTTTCCGTAAAGTGATTTTTGAATAGTTTGTCTTGTGAGCTGTCATGCCGTGTGGCGTTTGACTTTCGACGGACTACACTGCTTTATATCCCAGAAGACAGAACTCTTCATACCCACCGCTGTGAGAACCTCAGATCCTACACAGCGCTATGTCCCAAAAGACAGAACTCTTCATAACCACCGCTGTGAGAACCTCAGATCCTACACAGCGCTATATCCCAGAAGATGGAACTCTTCATAACCACCGCTGTGAGAACCTCAGATCTTACACAGCGCTATATCCCAGGAGACAGAACTCTTCATAACGACCGATGTGAGAACGTCAGATCCTACACAGCGCTATATCCCAGGAGACAGAACTCTTGATAACCACCGCTGTGAGAACCTCAGATCCTACACAGCGCTATATCCCAGGAGATAGAACTCTTCATACCCACCGCTGTGAGAACCTCAGATCCTGCACGGCGCTATATCCCAGAAGATGGAACTCTTCATAACCACCGCTGTGAGAACCTCAGATCCTACACAGCGCTATATCCCAGAAGATGGAACTATTCATAACCACCGCTGTGAGAACGTCAGATCCTACACAGCGCTATATCCCAGGAGACAGAACTCTTGATAACCACCGCTGTGAGAACCTCATACCTCCCAAAGTGATTATTGTCCGTAAACAAATATCAGGACTGGAACATCCATCTTACTTGCCTCATTTAGACCCGTGCTCAGATTAAGGTCTTCTGAGCTGTGAAATCGTAATTATTTTAAGTGGATACCGACGTTTCGGAGGAAGATCCTGGATATGGAGGCAGCATGTTCTCGTGAAACCTTGGTATCCACTTACATTAGTAAATGTTGAAATTAAGAAGACTGTAATCTTAAAGTCAGATATGTAGTAGCACTGTGATATCGGAGTGAGCAGGAAATTGTGGCTTAGTGGAGTACAAAGGAGGGATACGGTTCGTAGGGTGCTCTTAGAATCACCATGTATTTCTTAACCAACAAAATACAAACTTTTCTGTTCGGGGCGTAGATGCAACACCGAGATTCGAACTGGGAATGTTGTGTTACAGTTCCATCAATTATCTTTTTCTGCGTTTTGTGCAGATTTACAGGAGCTGAACGCAAAATGCATGAACTGAAATTATGCGTAAGTGCTGTCACTATATTATAAGCAGATACTTACTTACTTACTCATGGAGCTGACCCCTTCTGGAGGAGCCACCAATTCTGCAGCTAATCAAGAATTTCCCAGCATTTTATGGAACCTGAAGGTTCATTACCGCGTTCACAAGAACCATTCACTGGTCCCTATCCTGAGCCAGATCTATCCAATCCATACCAACCCATCCTATCTCTCTAAGATCCATTCTAATATTGTCCACCCACCTACGCCTTGGTCTTCCCTGTGGTCTCCTTCCTTCTGACTTTCCCACCAATATCCTTTTTGCATTCCTCGTCTCCCTCATTCGTGCTACATGCCCTACCCATCACACCCTCCTTGACTTGATCATTCTAATTATACTTGGAGAAGAGTACAAGTTATGAAGCTCATTATACAGTTTTCTCCAACCTCCTATTAATCCCTCTTCGGTCCAAATATTCTCCTCAACACCCTGTTCTCAAATACCCTCAGTCTATGTTCCTCCCTTAATGTCAGAGACCAAGTTTCACACCCATACAGAACCACAGGCAAAATTATAGTTTTTTATATGCTAATTTTTATGTTTTTGGACAGCAGACGAGAAGACAAAAGGTTCTGGACTGAATGGTAGCAAGCATTACCCGAGTTCAATCTCCTCTTAATTTCCTCCTGAATCAGGTTTCGATGTGTTATCGTTGTTCCCTGAATTATATCTGCACGGGTAATTTCGCCGGGTCATCTCAAATGAACGTACCCTCTGGAGATTTGGAGGAGGAGTTTGCTGATGTTTTGACACGAGTATGGTAATAATAACCAGCATAAAAGCATCCGGCTTACATGCAGCCTGTAGTAAGTAAAGTTAAAAGGCAGTCACACAAGAATCTGCCAGGAGTCTTAATGGCCTAACAGTAAAAACAATTTTTCATAACGCTAGAACAGTGTCACAATAGTTACCGGTAATGTTTCGCAACAGATGTAGGACTATCACTACATTCCCTCCTGATATCGAAGTTGTCTGTCTTGCTTTCCCACATTACATTTTATCGCCTGCTTCCTCTTACACAGGACAGTGGCGCCATGAAATCAGTAGGTTTGTGCTCCGGGCTATGGTGCGCTTGTACTCGTTCCTCGCCCCGGATACGGTCGCTTACCTTGACAGTTTCACGAACACGGTATATAGTATGCCATATACCATACCAACTGGCTCTACAGCCCTTTGTGGGCCTTGGTCTCCTGCACCAACAGCCTCCTAGCATCCCTGTCCATCGCAGTGGATCTGCAATCTTAAGGCTGGGATCACACGCGCGCACAAAATGCGTTCGTTGTAACGAACTTCGTGACGTCCGTTGTAGAAATAAACAAGCGAGGCGAATGCTACGCTTTCTTCTGGCTCCATTTCAGACAAAAAAAAAAACTATGCACCGCATTCTGCAACTGTGTGGTGTCCTCAGCAACGTCCGTCATGAAGTACTTTGTTTACAACGGACGCATTTTATGCCCTCGTGAGGCCCCAGCCTTAATTTCTTCTCTGACATCATCAAACTATCTCAATTTTCAAAGTGGATAATTTTCAGTCCAGTGTGACATAAACACTGTAGTCCTCATTCACCTTACATGTTTCGATTCAAAAGAATCATCCTCAGAGGCGAGCCACTACGATCAGGAAACACTGTCACATAAGATGTTTTAATAATATGCACTTAAGCTATGAATAATGCTCACTATATAAATTTTGCTATCATCTTATGTGACAGTGTTTCCTGATCGTAGTGGCGCGCCTCTGAGGATGATTCTTTTGAATCGAAACATGTAAGGCGAATGAGGACTGAAGTGTCGTAAACTTGTATGTCACACTGGACTGAAAATTAACCACTTTGTAATTAATAGTATGACGGACCAGAATGAGACAAATAAAATAATCTCAGTTTTGGTGTATACCTCCTCATACAAGATTTTCCGTGGNAATAGATGAGATGCTGAAGAAAGAAGATATATGTAAGATTTGAGGCTTTCACGGCGGTGACTATGAAGAAAGCAGTCTTCTGGGATTTTGCACCGTGTATATGTGGTGTTAACCCACATATATACACGGTGCAAAATCCCAGAAGACTGCTTTCTTCATAGTCACCGCCGTGAAAGCCTCAAATCTTACATATATCTTCTTTCTTCAGTATCTCATCTATTTCTTCATTGTTTCTAATTCTCCATGGCTCTTCTTGTTTTATTGGTCCACATATTTTCCTAATATTTTTTTCTTTCAAATCTTCTAAATTTATTTTCATTCTTGTCTCACTGCTGTATGTCACTATGGCACATATTAATGTTTTACATATTTTCATTTTCCTATTTATATCCTTACATTTCAGTAACTGTAGGTTGGCATAATATGCCTTATTGCCGGATTGTATTCCTTCTTGCATGGTGTGTGTTATATTAGTTTTCTCATCTATTAGTGTACCTAGATATTTAAACTTCTCTACCATTTCAATTTCTTTGTCTCCAGTACACACCATATATAAGTAGCTAACTCTCAAAAGACCCGGTCACGGTAGCCGAGCGGTCTAAGGCATGCATTGTCTTCGCTCGCTCGGAAGCAGGGGTCGTGGGTTCGGATCTGTTTCCTGTGAGGTACGAACTGAATTCTTATATATTATTCTTATACACTGCCGGTCACGGTAGCCGAGCGGTCTAAGGCATGCACTGTCTTCGCTCGCTCGGAAGC